>NW_022148425.1:0-22865 GCF_901933205.1 Camarhynchus parvulus
ATTGGGGGAATTTTGAGAAATATTTGGAGTGAATGTTTTGAAAGATTTTGGGAAAATTTGGGGGAAATTTCGATGAAAATTTTGGGGAAATCTGGGAATTTTGGGAAAATTGTGGTGAAAAAAGTGGAGAAAATTTGGGAAAATTTGGGGAAATTGGGGAAAATTTTGGGGGAAAATGATGGAAAATTGGGGAATTGTAAAGGAAATGGGAATTTTGAGAGGGAATTTTTGGGAAATTTGGGGGAAAATTTTGGGGAAAAAATGTAAAATTAGAGAATTGTGGGTAAAATTTGGGAATTTTTAGGAAAATCTTGGGGGAATTTCAAGGCACAATTGGGAATTTCGGTGAAAATTTGGGGGAAAAATTAAAAAATGGGGGAATTTGGGGAAATGAAAGAAAATTTGGGAATTTTTGGGAAAATTTAGGGAGAATTTTGGGATTTTGGGGTGAAAGTTTTGTGAAAAAAAAAAATTGGCCAAAATGGGGAATTTGGGGATTTTTGGGAAAATTTTTGGTTGGAAAACGACGATTTTTTTTCAAAGGGAAAATTGGGAAGAAAAGGAGGAAAATTTGGGGAATTTTGGGGGAAATTTTGGAGGAAATTTGGGGAATTTTGGAGGAAAATTGAGGAATTTAAGGCAAATTGAGGAAAGTTTGGGAATTTTGGGAGATTTTGGGCAAATTTGGGGGAAAATTTCGGAATTTGGGGAAATTTTGGGGTAAAATTTAGGAAATTTTGGGGAAATTTTGGGGTAAAATTTGAAATTTTAAATTAAAATTTTGAAGCTTGGATATATCTATTAATTTGACGGGAAAATTCGGGAATTTTGAGTAAAACTTCCGAATTTTGGGGTAAAATTTGGAATTCTGAGGTGAATTTTTGAAGCTTGGGTGTATCTGTGGATTTGATGGGAAAATTCGGGAATTTCGGGTAAAATTTGGGAATTTTGGTAAAATTTTGGAATTTTGGGGAAATTTGGAATTTTGTGGGGAGATTTTGGAATTTGTGGGAGATTTTGGAATTTTGTGGGAGATTTTGGGAATTTGTGGGGAAACTTTGGAATTTTGTGGGGAAATTTTGGAATTTTGTGGGAGATTTTGGAATTTTTGTGGGAGATTTTGGAATTTTGTGGGGAAATTTTGGAATTTTGTGGGAGATTTTGGAATTTTGTGGGGAAAATTTGGAATTTTGTGGGGAGATTTTGGAATTTTGTGGGGAGATTTTGGAATTTTGTGGGAAATTTTGGAATTTTGTGGGAGATTTTGGAATTTTGTGGGAAAATTTTGGAAATTTTGGGAAATTTTGGGAAATTTTGTGGAATTTTTGTGGAATTTTCCGGAAATTGCCCAAAATTCTGATTTTTTTTTTTTTCCTCTGCCTTTTCCCCCCACAGCGCCTCCGGAAGCTCCGCCCCTTCCCCCCGTGCCCCTCCCACCTCCCCCGGAGGCCCCGCCCACTCCCGCCGTGGCCCCGCCCCCTCGGCGCAGGCCCCGCCCCCCCCTGTGGGACCCCCAGCCCCAAATCCCCAGCGAGGAAATCGGGCGGCAGCTCAGGGACCCATGGGGGCACTGCCGGGTCAGGGTGAGTGACCACTGAGTGACCAATGAGTGACCAATGAGTGACCAATGAGTGACCACTGACCACTGAGTGACCAATGAGTGACCAATGGGGGCACTGCCGGGTCAGGGTGAGTGACCAATGAGTGACCAGTGAGTGACCAATGAGTGACCACTGACCACTGAGTGACCAATGAGTGACCACTGAGTGACCAATGGGGGCACTGCCGGGTCAGGGTGAGTGACCAATGAGTGACCAGTGAGTGACCACTGACCACTGAGTGACCACTGACCAGTGACCAGTGACCAGTGAGTGACCACTGAGTGACCACTGAGTGACCACTGACCAGTGACCAGTGACCAGTGAGTGACCAATGAGTGACCAATGGGGGCACTGCCGGGTCAGGGTGAGTGACCAATGAGTGACCAATGAGTGACCACTGAGTGACCAGGACCATTGAGTGACCACTGAGTGACCAATGGGGGCACTGCCGGGTCAGGGTGAGTGACCAATGAGTGACCAATGAGTGACCACTGACCAGTGAGTGACCACTGAGTGACCAATGAGTAACCAATGAGTGACCAATGACTGACCACTGAGTGACCAATGAGTGACCAATGAGTGACCACTGACCCTGAGTGACCAATGAGTGACCAATGACTGACCACTGAGTGACCAATGACCAGTGAGTGACCAATGAGTGACCAATGAGTGACCACTGACCCTGAGTGACCAATGAGTGACCAGTGACCACTGAGTGACCACTGAATGACCAATGAGTGACCAATGAGTGACCAATGGGGGCACTGCCGGGTCAGGGTGAGTGACCAATGAGTGACCAGTGACCCTGAGTGACCACTGAGTGACCACTGACCAGTGACCACCGAGTGACCAATGACCACTGAGTGACCAGTGAGTGACCACTGAGTGACCAGTGAGTGACCAGTGAGTGACCAGTGAGTGACCAGTGACCCTGAGTGACCACTGAGTGACCACTGAGTGACCAATGAGTGACCACTGAGTGACCAATGAGTGACCAATGACCAGTGAGTGACCAGTGAGTGACCAGTGACCAGTGAGTGACCACTGAGTGACCAATGAGTGACCACTGAGTGACCACTGAGTGACCAATGAGTGACCAATGGGGGCACCCTGCCGGGTCAGGGTGAGTGACTCAATGACCACTGAGTGACCACTGACCAGTGACCAGTGACCACTGAGTGACCACTGACCCTGAGTGACCACTGAGTGACCAATGAGTGACCACTGACCACTGACCAGTGAGTGACCAGAGTGACCAATGAGTGACCAGTGAGTGACCACTGACCACTGAGTGACCAGTGAGTGACCAATGAGTGACCACTGAGTGACCAGTGAGTGACCACTGACCAGTGAGTGACCAGTGAGCAATGAGTGACCACTGAGTGACCAATGAGTGACCAATGAGTGACCAGTGAGTGACCAGTGACCAGTGAGTGACCACTGAGTGACCACTGAGTGACCAATGAGTGACCAATGAGTGACCAGTGAGTGACCACTGAGTGACCACTGAGTGACCACTGAGTGACCAATGACCACTGAGTGACCAGTGAGTGACCACTGAGGGACCAATGGCCAAAAATGTGGGGAAGTGGCCCAAAAATGGCCCAAAATGGCCCCTGAGTGACCAATGAGTGACCACTGACCAGTGAGCAAGCTATGAGTGACCAATGGCCAAAAATGGACAAAAATGGGGAAAAATGGTCAAAGAAACGGCCCAAAAATGGCTGAAAGTGACCCAAACTGACCCTGCGTGACCCCGGGTGCCCCAAAAGTGGCCCCGAAATTGCCCCCCCTGAAAATTGCCCCCGTGTTTGCCCCCCCAGGAGCCCCTGGAGCTGCAGCTTGCCCAAAATTGTCCCCAAATTTGTCCGAGAAATGCCCCCAGAAATGCCCCAAAATTGCCCCAAAATGTGACCCAAAATGGCCCCAAAATGGCCCAAAAATGGCCCAAAAATGGCCTGAAATTGCCCCAAAATCCGCCCCAAAAATCTGCCCCAAAATTGCCCCAAAATCTGCCCCAAAAATGTCCGAAAATTGCCCCAAAATTGCCCCAAATCTGCCCCAAAAATGCCCCAAAATCTGCCCGAAATTGTCCCAAAAGTGTCCTAAAATTGCCCCAAAATTGGCCAAATTTATCCCAATATCTGCCCCAAAAATGGCCTGAAATTGCCCAAAAATTGTCCCACAAATGTCCCAGAAATGCCCCAAAATTGCCCCAAAATCCACCCCAAAATCTGTCCCAAAAATTTCCCGAAATTGCCCCAAAAATGTCCCAGAAATGCCCCAGAATTGCCCCAAATCTGCCCCAAAAATGCCCCAAAATCTGCCCAAAATTGCACAAAAATCTGCCCTGAAATTGCCCCAAAATGGCCACATTTGTCCCAAAAATGGCCCAAAATGTGCCCCAAATTTGCCCCAAAATTGGCCAAATTTGTCCCAGAAATGTCCCGGAAATGCCCCAAAATCTGCCCCAAAAATGTCCTAAAATTGCCCCAAAATTGGCCACATTTATCCCAAAATCTGCCCCAGAAATTGGCCCTCAAAATTGCCCCAAAAATGGCCAAATTTGTCCCAGAAATGCCCCAAAATCTGCCCCAAGATTGCCCCAAAAATGCCACAAAATTGGTCAAATTTGTCCCAAAAATGTCCCAGAAATGGCCCAAAATCTGCCCCAAAAATGTCTGAAAATTGCCCCATAATTGTCCCATAATTGGTCCCAGAATCTGCCCCAAAATTGCCCCAAAATTGGCCAAATTTATCCCAAAATCTGCCCCAAAATTGCCCCCGAAATTGCTCCAAAATGGGCAAATTTGTCCCAGGAATGCCCCAAAATCTGCCCCCCAAAATTGCCAAATCTGCCCCAAAATTGCCCCAAAATCTGCCCCAAAACTGCCCAAATTCACCCCAAATTTACCCCAAAATCCCCTGAATTTTCCCCAAAATCTGCCCCAAAACTGCCACAGATTTACCCCCAAATTTCCCCCAAAATCCTCCCCAAAACTGACCCCACATTTACCCCAAATTTTACCCCAATTCCCCCCAAATTTCCCCAAATTCCCCGGAATTGCCCCCAAATTTGTGACCCCGCCCCCTTTTGCAGGGCCCCTCCCCCCTGCCCTGCAGCGCCTTTGGTCTCTGTGCGCTCGGCCCCGCCCCTGGCCCCGCCCCCCGGAGGAGGAGGAGCCAATCACGGAGCTGCCCAGCGAGGTGGAGGTGGGGAATCCCCGAATCCCAGAAATCCCCAAATTCCCGAATTTCCTGAGCCCCAAAATCCCCGAAATGCGGAATTTTTAGCAAAAAAAAACCCCAAACGGAAAAATCCCCACATTCCTGAAAGTTTGAAATTTAAAAATCCCCAAATTCTCAAATCACCGAATTTCAAACATGCCCAAAATTCCAAAAATCACCAAAATCCCAAAATCCCAAATCTAAAAACTCCGAAAACCCCAAATCCCAAAGTTACCAAAATCCCAAAAAATCCCGAAAATTCCAAATCTAAAAATCCCAAAAATCCCAAATCCCAAAATTCCAAAAATCCCAAAAATCCCGAAACTTCCAAATCTAAAAATCCCAAAAATCTCAAATCCCAAAATTCCAAAAATCCCAAATCCCAAAATTAACAAAATCCTAAAAAGTCTTGAAAATTCCAAATCTAAAAATCCAAAAAATCCCAAATCCTAAAATTTCAAAAATCCCAAAAATCCCGAAAATTCCAAATCTAAAAATCGCAAAGATTCCAAAATTCCAAAAATCCCAAAAATCTCAAAATCCCAAAAATTCCAAATCCCAAAATCACCAAAATCCCCCAAATCCAAAAAATTCCAACTCTAAAAATCCCAAAAACCCCAAGAATCCCAAAAATCCCAAATTCTGGATCCCAAAAATCCCAAATCCCAAAATCTGAAAATCCCAAAAATTCAAAATCCTGGATCCCAAAAATTCTGAAAATTCCAAATCTAAAAATCCCAAAATTCCCAAATCCCCAAATTCCTAAAATCTGAAAATTCCCGATCCCAGAAATCCCAAATCCCAAAATTCCACAAAATTATAAAATCCCAAATTCCCCAAAATTCCCCCAAATTTTCCAGCCCAAATCCCAAAAATCCTGAATTCCAAAATTCCCAAATTTCCAAATTCCCAAAAATCCCAAAATTCTTGAACTTTCCAAATTCCTGAATTCCCAAAATGCCCAAAATCACCAAAATCCCAAATCCTGACGTTTCCAGAATTCCCCAAAATCCCAAAAATCCCACATTCCAAAATTCCCAAAATCCCAAAAATTCGAAAATTCCAACTCTAAAAATCCCAAAAATCCCAACTCTAAAAATCCTGAAAATCCCAAATCCCAAAATTCCCAAAATTCGAAATCTAAAAATCCCAAAAACTCCAAATCCCAAAATCACCAAAATCCCAAAATTTCCAAATCTAAAAATCCCAAAAATCTCAAATCCCAAAATTCCAAAAATCCCAAATCCCAAAATTCCCAAAATCCCGTAAATTCCAAATCTAAAAATCCCGAAAATCCCAAATCCCAAAATTACCAAAACCCCCAAAATCCCGAAAATTCCAAATCTAAAAATCCAAAAACCCCAAATCCCAAAATTATCAAAATCCCAGAATCTCAAAAATCCCAAAAATTGCAAATATAAAAATCCCAACAATCCCAAATCCCAAAATTCCCAAAATTCCAAATCTAAAAATCCCAAAAACCCCAAATCACAAAATTATCAAAATCCCCAAAATCTCAAAAATCCTGAAAATTCCAAAACCCAAAATTCCAAAAATCCAAAATCCCCAAAATCCCCGAAATTCCAAATGCAAGAATTTCAAAAACCCCAAATCCCAAAATTACAAAAAATCCCAAAAATCCTGAAAATTCCAAATCTAAAAATCCCAAAAATTTCAAAAATCCCAAAAATCTCAAAAATTCCAAATCTAAAAATCCCGAAAATCCCAAATCCCAAAATTCCCAAAATCCCAAATCCCAAAATTCCCAAAATCCCAAAAATCCCAAATCCCCAAATTCCTAAAATCTGAAAATTCCCGATCCCAAAAACCCCAAATCCCAAAACTCCCAAAAACTATAAAATCCCAGATTTCCCAAAAAATCCCAAAACCCCCAAATTCCTAGCTTTCCCCAAAAATCCCCAAATCCCTGAAATTCCCGAAATCCCGAAATTCCCCAAATTTTAAATCCCAAAATTCTCCCCAAAATTCCCAATTTTTCCCCTTTGCACCCCAAATTTTCTTTCCAAAAATCCCAAAAATCCCAAATTCTGTCCCAAAAAAAAAATTCCCAAACTTAACCCTTCGAATCCCAAACTTTGCTCTCACAAAAACCCCAAATTTTAACCCTTTAATTCCCCTTTTTACCCAAAACCTCCACAATTTTGCCCGAAATCCCCAAATTTAACCAAGAAATTCCGATTTTTGCCCCCAATTTTCAACATTTTCCCCGATTTTTGCCCCGAAATCCCAAATCTGACCCCTGAAAATTCAAATTTTAAATTTCAAAAATCCCAAATTTCCCCAATTTTCAATTTTACCCCAAAATCTTCAATTTAACCCCAAAACCTCCAATTTTATCACCAAAAAATCCCCAAATTTCCCCCCTAAAATCCTCAATTTTCAAACTGTCGAAAACCCCAAATTTGCACCCAAAATTCCTCAAATTTACCTCCAAAAAAAATAAAAAATTCCCTATTTTACCCCAAAATTCTCCCTTCAAATCCCAAATTTTCCCAATTTTGCCCCAAAAAATTCGATTTTTAACCCCGTAATTCCCCTTTTTGCCCAAAATCCCTCAAATTTTCACAAAAATATCGCAAATTTTGCCTCAAACTCCACCCAAAAATCCCAATTTTTGCCCCAAATTTTGGGGGAAATTTGGGAATTTTTGGAGGCAAATTTGAGGGATTTTTGGGCAAATTTTGAGATTTTTCCAAAGTTTTCAAATTGAGCAATTTAAGGGCGAAATTTGGGGATTTTTTGGTGATAAAATTGGAATTTTCGGGGTTAAATTTCAGATTTTGGGGTAAAATTGCAAATTGGGAAAATTTGGGATTTTTGGAATCCCTTGAAATTCCAAATTTTGCCGATTTAACCCCAAAAAAAAACCCATTTTTAGCCCCTAAAATCCCAAATTTTGCCCCAAAATTCCCCCCAAAATTCCCAAATTTTCCCCTGAAATTTCGTTTTTTCCTTTTTGCCCAAATTCCGGGATTTTGCCCCAAATTGCAGGTCGTGGGCGGAGGGCGCGAGTTGAGCCTGCCCCCAAAAAACGGGAAATCCCAAATGGGGAAATAAAATCCTAAAATTTGGGGATTTTTCCCCTGGCTTTTTCGATTTTGGGGAATTTTGGGGTGAAATTTGGGAGTTTTGGGGATTTTTGCCTTTTAAAATTGAAGGGGAAATTGGGGAAGTTTTTTGGGAATTTTGGGGAAAATTTGGGAATTTTTAGGTGAAAACCTGCAATTTTGGGGAAAATTCAGGAACCCCAAAAATTTTTGGGAGAAATTTGGGGAAAAATGAAAATTTTGGGAAAATTTTTTGGGGGAAAAATTGGGAAACTTATGGCAAATGGGAAATTTTGGGGTGAAATTTGGGGTTTTGGGAAAAATTTGGGAAAAATTTGGGAATTTTGTGGAATTTTTGTGACAGCTTTGAAAATTGGAAGGGGAAAATTGGAAATTTTGGGAATTTTGGGAATTTTGGGAAAGATTTGGGAATGTTTGGGTGAAATTTGAGATTTTTGGGAAAATTTGGGGGAAAATTCAGGAATTTTTTTGCAATTTTTGGGACGGTTTTGAGAATTTGAAGGGGAAATTTTGGGGGGAATTTTGGGGGATTTTTGGGGAAAATTGGGACAAAAAATTTGGGGAAAATTTTTGGGAATTTTGGGGAAACTTTGGGGAATTTTTGGGAATTTGAAAATCAGGTGAAATTTGAGGGTTTTGGGGAAAAATTTTTTGGGAAAAAATTGTGGGAATTTTTGCAATTTTTGGGACAGTTTTGGGAAAAGATTTTTGAAGGGACAAATTGAAAAAGTTTTTTGGGAAATTTTGGGAATTTTGGGGAATTTTGGGGGAAATTTGGGACAATTTATGGGAAAAATTGGGAAAATTTTGGGGATTTTTGGGGAAATTTGGAAAATTTGAAGGGGAAAAAAAATTTTGGGAAATTTTGGAATTTTTGGGGAATTTTGATGAAAATTTGGGAAAATGGGAAGGGGAAAATTGGGAAATTTGGGGTTTTTTTTTGGGAAAATTTTGGGAAAAATTTGGGGAAATTTTTGGGTATTTTTTGAAAATTTGAAGGGGAAAATGGGGAGAATTTTGGGGATTTTTTGGGGAATTTTGGGAAAATGTGGAAATTTTGGGGAAAAAAATTGGGAATTTTTGGGAAATTTTTGGGACAGTTTTTTGAGAATTTGAATTTGGGGAACATTGAAATATTTTGGGAAATTTTGGGAATTTTTGGGGAATTTTGGGGAAAATTGGGACAATTTATGGCAAATGTGGGAAATTTTGGGGTGAAATTTGGGGGTTTTGGGACAAATTTGGGGGAAAATTTGGGGATTTTGTGGAATTTTTGTGACAGCTTTGAAAAGGGGAAAATTGGAAATTGGGGGGGTTTTTTTGGGGGATTTGGGAATTTTGGGGAAAATTTTGGGGAATTTTGGGGAAAAAATTGGGAATTTTGGAAATTTTTGGGGTAAAATTTGAAGGGGAAAATTGAAATTTTGGGAAAAAATTTTGGGGAAAATTTGGCAAATTTTTGGGGGAAATTTTTGGGGAAATTTGGGGAAAGATTTGGGGAATTTTTTGGGAATTTTGGTGACATTTTTAAAGTTTTTGGGAAGGTTTTGGGAAATTTTGGGGAATTTTTGGGTGAAATTTGGGAATTTTTGGGGTGAATTTTTGAAGTTTTTGGGAAAAAGTTTGGGGTGAAATTTGGGGATTTTTGGGGAAAAATTTTTTTGGGGACATTTTTGAAAATTGGGAGGGTTTTTTGGGATATTTTGGGGATTTTTTGGGAATTTTGGGAAAATGGAAATTTTGGGGAAAAGTGGGAAAGTTTGGGGTGAAATTTTAGATTTTTGGGCAATTTTGGGGGAAAAATTTGGGGAAAATTTTGGGGAAATTTTTTGAAATTTTTGGGGGATTTTGAAATTTTTGGGAAATTTTGGGGATTTTTGGGGAATTTTGGGGAAAATTGGGACAATTTATGGCAAATGTGGGAAATTTTGGGGTGAAATTTGGGGTTTTTTGGGGTAATTTGGGGGAAAATTTGGGAATTTTTGGGAATTTTTGGGGACATTTTTGAAAATTTGAAGGGGAAAATTGAAAATTTTTTGGGGAAATTTTGTGGATTTTTGGGGAATTTTGGAGAAAATTGGGACAACTTATGGAAAATGTGGGAAATTTTGGGGTGAAATTTGTGGGTTTTGGGAAATTTTGGGGGAAAATTTGGGAATTTTGGGGAATTTTTGTGACATTTTTGAAAATTTGAAGGGGAAATTGGAAAGGGTTTTGGGACTTTTTGGGAATTTTGGGAAAGTTTTGGGAATGTTTGGGTGAAATTTGAGATTTTTGGGAAAATTTTGGGGAAAATTCAGGAATTTTTTTGCAATTTTGGGGACATTTTTGAGAATTTGAAGGGGAACATTGAAATATTTTGGGAAATTTTGAGAATTTTTGGGGAATTTTGGGGAAAATTGGGACAATTTATGGCAAATGTGGGAAATTTGGGGTGAAATTTGGGGTTTTTGGGGAAATTTTTGGGAAACTTTGGGGATGTTTTGGTGACAGTTTTGAAAATCTGAAGTGGAAACTGGGAGGGTTTTTGGGGGAAATTTTGGGAATTTTTTGGGAATTCTGGGAAAATGGAAATTTTGGGGTGAAATTTGAGATTTTTGGGAAAATTTTTGGGAAACTTTGGGGATTTGGGGGTATTTTTGGTGACATTTTTAAAGATTTGAGGGGGAAATTGAGGAAGTTTTTTGGGAGGTTTTGGGAATTTTTTGGGAATTTTTGGGAAAAATTTGAGATTTTTGGGAAAAATTGGGGGAAAATTTGGGGATTTTTTGGAATTTTTGGTGACATTTTTGAAAATTTGAAGGGGAAATTGAGAGATTTTGGGAATTTTGGGGAAAAGTGGGAAATTTTGGGGTGAAATTTTGGATTTTTTGGGCAATTTTGGGAAAAACTTGGGAATTTTTTGCAATTTTTTGTGACATTTTTGAAAATCTGAAGGGGAAATTGGGAGGTTTCTTTGGAATTTTTGAGGAATTTTGTGGAAAAATTGGGAAAATTTTTAGAAAATGTGGAAATTTTGGGTTTAATTTGGGGAATTTTGGGGAATTTTGAAGAATTTTTAAGGGGAGTTTTAGAAATGTTTACAAATTTTTCAAAAATGGGAATTAGTAGCAAAATTTTGGAATTTTGGGGAAAGTTAGAAAATTTTGGAAATCTTTTGGAATTTTGGGGGAAATTTTGGGTATTTTGGTTTTTTATTAAAATTTGGGGGGAATTTTTTGAGAATTTTGGGGAAAATTTAAAAAAATTTGGGGTTTTTTTTTCGTTTTTGCTATTTTTTGGGTAGTTTTAAAATATTTTTTGACTTTTTGGGATTTTTACAAAAATTTTTTTTGGAATATTTTTGTAGTCTGGGATTATTTTTTGGTTTTTTCTTTTTATTTTTGGGGAATTTTTTGGGAATTATTTAAGAAAATACAGGAAATTTTAATAAAACTTGGGATTTTTAAAAAGAAATTTCCAGAATTTTTGGAAAATCAGGAATTTTGTGGAAGTTTTGGAGAAAATTTTGAATTTTGGCAAAAAATCTGGGAATTTGGGAGAATTTTGAGGAAAAGTTGGAAGTTTGGGGATTTTATTTGGGGAATTTTCGGAGAAAATTTGGAATTTTGGGGGAAAATTTTGAATTTGGAAAAACTTTCGGGAAGTTTGAGAATTTTGGGAAAAATTGGGAATTTTGGGGAGAATTTTGGAAATTAGCTCAGGAGAGCAGCAGATTCTGGGGAAAATTTGGGAATTTCTTGGGAAATTTGGGAATTTTTTGAGGAAATTGGGGAATTTGGGGGGAGAAATGGGGAATTTGGGGGGAAAATTTGAAGAATTTGGGGATTTTTTGTTGGAATTTTGGGAATTTTTGGTGCTGATTTTTCCCCCCCCCCCCTCAGAGATTTCCCTGGAGCCGCTGGAGGAGGAGCCGAGGTGGGGGCGTGGCCTAAACCCCCAAGGGGCGTGGCCGAACCCGGAAGTGACTGGAATTCATCCCAAAATTATCAACATTTAACCATAAGTGGAATTGGGAGGGGGAATTGTGGGAAATTCAAAAAAACCGCTGAAATTTTGGGGGAATTTGGCCGATTTTTGGAAAAATTAATTTAAAAAACCCGGGACAAAATGGCGGTGAAAGCTGCCACAGAAACCGGAAGTGGGCAGGGCCTAACCAGGAAGTGACTTTAAAAATTTTTTAAATTATCAGGATTGGACCGGAAGTTGAATTGGAGAAAAGATTGGGACCAAAAATGAAAGAAAATTCCATAGAAATGAAAATTTTGGGAGAGTTTTGGCAAATTTTGGGGAAATTTGAACAGAAAAAATTTAAAATGTGCTACAAAATGGCGGCTGGGAGCTGCCACAGGAACAGGAAGTGGGCGGGGCTTAATCAGACAGTGATTTCAATTTATTTCAAATTTTTGGGAAATAGAAGTGTAATTAGAGGCAGGATTGGGACTAAAAGTGGAGGAAAAATCCAGAAAATTCAAAATTGTGGGGAAATTTGGGCGATTTTTGGAGAAATTTGGAAGAAAAAGGAAAAACGCAATCTGAGACAAAATGGCGGCCGGAAGTTTTTAGACGAACAGGAAGAGACTCAAAATCATTTCAAAATTCTCAGGAGTGGACTGGAAATGGATTGAGATGAAAGATTAAGACAAAAAGTAAAAAGAAATCGTAAAAAATTGAAATTTTGAGAAAATTTTGATGATTTCAATGGAAATTAAAAATGAAAATTAAAAAGAAACCCGGGACAAAATGGCGGTCGGAAGCGGCCATAAACCCGGAAGTGGGCGGGGCCTAACCAGGAAGTGATGTTAAATAATTTTAAGTTTTTAAAGATGACACAGGAAGTGGAATTAGAGGCAAGATTGAGACAAAAATTGGTGGAAAATTCGAGAAAATTCAAAATTTTGGGGAAATTTATGCAATTTTGATACAAATTTAAAACAAAAAGTTTAAAAAAGTCTGATACAAAATGGCGGCCGGAAGTGGGTGGAGCTAAAACCGGAAGTGGGTCCTTTTAAAACCAGGAAGTGCCTATTAATGAAAAACGGGAAATAATGGCGGAAGTGGGCGGAGCTAAACCCGGAAGTGACATCATTTAAAGGGACAGAACACAATTTAATCAGAAAGTTTTGTGGGTGGGGTTTAAAGGAAGGGGCGTGGCTTATGGGAGAGGGGGCGTGGCTTAACGTGTTGGCTCCTCCCACCAGCATCCCGCCTCTGCCGGCCCCGCCCCCCGAGGTTCTCCCGGAGCTTCCGGAGGCGCCACCGATCGACCTCAGGAGGTGGGGACGGAAAGTTCCGGAATTTTGGGGAATTTTTGGGGCATTTGAAAAAATGTTGGGAAAACTGGGAAATTTTTGGGTGAAATTTGGGATTTTTGTGGCAATTTTGGAAAAAATCAAGGATTTTTTTCTTTGATTTTTGGTGACATTTTGGAAAACTTGAAGGGAAATTTCGGGAAATTTTTTAGGGGTTTTGTGGAATTCTGGAAAGAATTTTGCAAATGTAGAAAATATGGAATGATTGGGGGGGGAGTTTTTTCTAATTTTGAGGATAATTTTTCCAATTTTGGAAAATTTTTGGAAATCTTTGATTTTTAGGCAATAGTTTTAAATATTATGAATTTTTTTACAATTTTAGGCTGTTTTGGGGAATTTTAGGAATGTTTGGCGACATTTTCGGGTGTTTTTTTGGGGGAGAATTTCTCAAATTTGTGAGATATTGGGAATTTTGAGGATATTTTAAAAATTTTTGGGGAATTTTCTGGCATATTTTAAAATTTTTCAGATTTTCATTGGAAATTTAGGGAATTCTGGGGGAAATTTGGAATTTTTAAGAATTTTGATTTACGTGGGGATTTTTTAAAATTTTTGGAATTTTTGGGAAATTTCCTTGGGATTTCAAGGAGTATTTTTAGGGAATTCATGGAACATTTTGTAAATTCTGGGAATATAATTAAATTTTTGTGGAATTTTAAAGTTTTTTTTTTAATATTGCGAAATTGTGGGAAATTCTGAAAAAATTTGGGGTAACTTCTGGAGAATTTTTTGGAATTTTGGAGGATATTTAAAATTTTCTGGTAAATTTTGGATTATTTTTGCAGTTTCTGCAATTTTTTTGAGTCTACAGGAATTTTTCACGGAGATTTAGGGAATTATGTTATTTTTTCTGATTTTGGGGGATTTTTAGGAATTTCAGGCAAAATTGCCCAGAATTTTTTTTAAAGTAGTTTTTTAAGAATTTTTAAGCGTTTTTTTCAGCAATTTTAAAAATTTTCCCAAAAACTTTCGGATTTTTTCCGGGAAAGTTTTAGGAATTTTTCACTATTTTTTATGCAAGTTTCTTCAAATTTTTAAAAGAATCTTTGATAAATTTTTTTTACCATTTTCTCGGGAACGCCTCAGAATTTTCCAGGGTTCTTTTAAGAATTTTCTATAATTTTTTTTAGGAATTCTTTGAAGAATTCTTTTTAAATTTCAACAAAATTTTTTTTTAATTCTTTTGAACCCTTGGAAATTTTTTTTCAAGTTTCTCCAGGATTTTTTTCATAATTACGAATTTGATTTTAATGCGATTTTCCCAGGAACTTTTTTGATTTTTCGAATGGATTTTTCAGATTTTTTGTTTAGAAATTTTTAAATAGACCTTTTGGGGTTTTTTTCGGGGTTTTTTTCTGTAATTTTAATGAAATTTTGTTAATTTTTCCATTGATTATTTTTAATAATTCCTCTCTCTCAGGCTGATCCTGGACCACGCCCGAGCCCCGGCGGGGGCGGAGTTTGGTGCCATCGTGGGCCCTGATTGGCCCCGCCCCCGCGTTGCCCAGGCCTTTGCTCTCTGCTTGGGTGAGCCTTGGCCACGCCCCTTTCAACCTAAGCCACGCCCACCCACCATAAACCACACCCCTTTAAGCTCCTCCCCTCAAACTTTGTTATTTTGCTCACTCCCCTTAAGCCTTACCCACTTTAAGCCCCACCCACTTTTTTCCATCTATTTTAAGCCCCACCCAGGTTAAGCCCCACCCACTTTTTTCCATCTATTTAAGCCCCACCCACCCAAGCCCCGCCCATTTCCCCACCCCCATTTCAGCCCCACCCCTTCAACCTTTCCCCTTTAAGCCCCAGCCCCTTCACTTTAAGCCCCACCCACTTTAAGCCCCTCCCAATTAAAGCCTCCCTTAATCCCATCTTATTTTAGCCCCACCCACTTAATTCCATTCACTTTAAGCCCCACCCACTGTAAGCCACGCCCCAAAATCCCTCTCAATTTAAGCCCCACCCACTGTATCTTTAAGCCCCACCCACTTTAAGCCCCACCTACTTTAGTCCATGCTCATAATGCCCCACCCACTGTGACTTTTTTTTTTAAGCCCCGCCCACTTTAAGCCATGCCCAAATTCTATTTTAAGTCCCACCCACTTTTGGCTCCACCCACTTTCCCTATCCATTTGAAACTCAAAGCCCCGCCCATTTCCCATTCCCATTTTAGCCCCACCCCTTCAACCTTTCCCCTTTAAGCCCCACCCCTTTTACCTTCAGCCCCTCCCACTTCCTTAAAACCACGCCCACTTTAAACCCCTCTGCTTAACCTTGTTGCCTTTTAGCTCCTCCCATTCAAGCCCCACCCACTTTAAGCCCCTCCTACTTGATGCCCCGCCTCAAATTCCTCCCAATTTAAGCCCCACCCCCTTTAATTCTTCTCCTTTAAGCCCCACCCAGTCTATGCCCCACCCATCAAAACCAGTCATTTAAATTCTCATTTAAGCCCCACCCCTTTTGCCTTAAGCCACGCCCATTTTAAACCTCTCTACGCCGGTATTTCCCCTTTAAGCTCCTCCCCTTTAAGCCCCACTCACCTTTAGGCCCCTCCCACGTTAAGCCCCGCCCAAAAATCCTCCTAATTTAAGCCCCACCCACTTTTCACTGATTTCTTTTAAACCACTCCTTCTGGCACCGCCCACTTAATTCTATAGTTTTTTAAGCCCCACCCACCAAAGCTCCTCCCATTTCCCATTCCCACTTTAGCCCCACCCCCTTTCAACTCTTCTCCTGTAAGCCCCACCCATTTGACCCTAAGCCCCACCCACATCCCCTTAAGCCACGCCCACTATAAACCCTCTCCTTGATCCTTGACCACTTTTAGCCCCTCCCCTTTAAGCCCCACCCACTTCAAGCCACTCTGACTTTAAGCCACGCCCCCAATTCCGCCTTTTCTAAGCCCCACCCACTTTAAACCCAACCTCTATAAGCCCTGCCCACTTTAAGCCCCGCCCTAAATGTCGCCTAATTTTAAGCTCCACCCACTTTTAACCTATTTCCTTTAAACTCCGCCCACGTTTAGCCCCACCCACTTCATTCATTCCCATTTAAGCCCCGCCCCCTTTAACCCCCTGCCCTCCAAGCCCCGCCCCTCTGCCCATATTTGGCTCAAGCCCCACCCCCACAGAGCTCTGCGCCTCCCATTGGCTGAAGCTGGAGCAGCTCCGCCCCTACGGCCCCATCCGCATCAGGCTCCGCCCACAGCGCCAATAAACCACGCCCACTTCACCATATATGGAGTTGTCTCGCTTTTCTTGGGGATTTTGGGGAAATTTGGGAATTTCCTGAGAATTTTTTGGTGTTTTCTGAAATTTTGATGATTTCAGGGAACTCTGGAGATTTTCTGGGTGAAAATTTGGGGGTGTTTAGGTTGAATTTGAGATTTTTGATTAAATTTTCTGGGAAACGTGGGAGCTTTTGAGAAAGTCCTGGGAATTCTGAATTTCGATGACGACAGTCGCGGCTTACGGAAGTTTCGCTTCACGGCGTCTTTTGCTAATTTCCTAAATTTTATTTGGATTTTTTACGAGTTTTTTACAGGATTTTATTCAGATTTTTAACGGATTTTTTACGGAACTTTTAATTCAGATTTCTTATAGATTTTTTGTGGAATTTTATTTGGATTTTTTATGGATTTTCTTGAGAATTTTATTCAGATTTGTAATGGCGTTTTTTATGGAATTTTATTCGGATTTCTTATAGATTTTTTGCGGAATTTTATTCGGTTTTTTAATGGATTTTTTTAGAGAATTTTATTCAGATTTTTAATGGAGATTTTTACGGAATTTTATTCGGATTTTTAATGTTTTTTTAACAGAATTTTATTCGGATTTTTACAGGTTTTTAATGGAATTTTATTCAGATTTTTAATGGATTTTTAATGGAATTTTATTCGGATTTTTACTGGTTTTTTAATGGAATTTTATTCGGATTTTTACCTGTTTTTTAATGGAATTTTATTCGGATTTTTACCTGTTTTTTAATGGAATTTTATTCGGATTTTTACAGGTTTTTTACACAATTTTATTCGGATTTTTTACGAGTTTTTTACAGAATTTTATTCGGATTCTTTATAGACTTTTTACTGAATTTTATTTGGATTTTTAACGGGTTTTTTACAAAATTTTATTCAGTTTTTTTACGGATTTTTTACGGAATTTTATTCGGTTGGCGGCCAATTTTGCCGCGCTTTACGGCAGTTTCACTTTATGGTCGATTTCACGACAGTTTTCGGTCGTCGCTGCGGCGATTTTTTTACGGCAGCTTTTTTTTTACAACAATTGCAGTTTAGGGCACTTTTACGACAGTCATGCTCTACAAGGCCTTTTACGACAGTCACGACTTTCGACAGTCGCGCTTTACGACATTTTTGGCGACAGTCGCACTTTACGGCACTTTTACGACAGTCCCTCTTCACGGCAGACGCGCTTTACGGCAGTTTCACTTTACGGTCGTTTTTTTTTTTTACACGTGGCCTTTTACGACAGTCACGATTTTCGACAGTTTACAACAACTTTAGGGCAGTCGCGACAGTTGTGCTCCTTTACTTTTCGACAGTCGGCGCTATGTCACATTTCACGGCAGTCGCGCTTTACGGTTTTACGTCGTTTTTTTTTTTTGCGTAGTTTTACTACACGATTTTCGACGCAGTTCACGTCAATTTTACAACAGTTTTACGACAGTCGCCCTTTACGGCAGTTTTTTACGAGAGTTCCACGCAATTTTCAACACCTCTTAACGACCGTCGCGCGACAACCCGGGCCGACACCTCTTAACGACGCGCGCGCTTTTACGGCACCATTTACGACAGTCGTGCTTCACGGCAGATTTTACGACAGTCGATTTTACTGCATTCCAGCACCGCGACTTTACGGCAGTTTCGCTTTACGACAGTCGCGCTTTATGGCACCATTCACCGTTTGCAGTCGCTTCACGGTCGATTTTTTACCGTTAAGACTTTACGACAGTTGCGATTTTACGACAGTCGCGCTTTATGGCCGTTCACGACACCTTTACGACACCAGCCGCTTTTACGTCAAATTTCACGACAGTCGCGCTTCACGACCGTTTTCCCACCGCCGCGCATTACGGCAGTGTAACGACCGTCTCGCTTTACTGCACCTTTTACGACAGTGCTGCTCTACGACAGTCGCGCTTTACGGCGCTTTTACGACAGTCACACTTTACGACAGTTTTACCACAGTCGCGATTTTCGACAGTCGCACTTCCCGACAGTTTTTGCGACAGTCGCGCTTTACGGCCGATTTTACACCAGTTGCGCTTTACAACACGTTTTAGTGCAGTCGCACTTTATGGCATCATTTACGACAGTCGCGCTCTACGGCGCCTTTTAGGACACTCGCGCTTTACGATAGTTTTACCACACTCGTGATTTACGGCAGTTTTTACGGCAGTTTTACGACAGTCACGCTTTGCGACAACCACACTTTACGACACCTCTTAACGACGGTCGCGCTTTACGGCACTCGCGCTTTACGGCACCATTTACGACACAGTCGCGCTTTATGGCGCTGTTCACTACAGTCGTGTTTTACGGCGTCTTTTACGACAGCCGCGCTTTAAGTCAAATTTCACGACAGTTGCGCTTTACGGCCGCTTTTGCGACAGCGGCACATTCCGGCAGTTTAACGACCGTCTCGCTTTACTGCACCTTTTACGACAGTGCTGCTTTACGACAGTCGCGCTTGACGGCGCTTTTTATGACAGTCGCAATTTCAGACAGTCGCACTTCACTGCATTCGTGCTTTAAGGCACTTTTACGCCAGTGACGCTTTGCGACAGTCGCGCTTTACGACAATCGCGCTTTACGACACCTCTTAACGACGGTCGCACTTTACAGCACCGTTGGTGACAGTCGCGCTTTACGGCAGATTTTACGACAGTCGCGTTTTACGGTCGATTTTACGCCGCTCGCACTTTACGGCAGTTTCGCTTTACGACAGTCGCGCTTTATGGCACCATTCACTGCAGTCGCGCTTTACGACACCTTTTACGACAGTTGCACTTTACGACAGCCGCGTTTTACGTCAAATTTCACGACAGTTGCGCTTCACGGTCCGTTTTTCCCCACCGCCAGCGGCATTCGGCAGTGTAACGACGCCCGCTTTACTGCACCTTTTACGACAGTGCTACTCTACGACAGTCGCGCTTTACGGTTCCTTTTACGACAGGCACGCTTTACGACAGTCGCACTTTCTGACAGTTTTTGCGACAGTCGCGTTTTACGACAGCTTTATGACAGTCGCTCTTTACGGTCGATTTTACTACAGTCGCGCTTTACGGCACCTTTTGCGACAGTCGCGCTTTATGGCAGTTTTACGGCAGTCGCGATTTATGTCAATTTTAAGACAGGTTTATGGCAGCCGCGCTTTACGACACCTTTTACGACAGCCGTGCTTTACGGCAGTCGCGTTTGACAGTTCTTTTTACGGCCGTCACGCTTTACGGCAGTTTTATGACAGTTCGCCCTTTACGGCACCGTTTGCGACACTCGCGTTTTGCGACAACCACGCTTTTCAACACCTCTCAACGACGGTCGCGCTTTGTGGCACCCTTGCTTTACGGCTCCTTTTACGACAGTCGCTGCTTTACGACCGGTTTACGACAGTCGCGCTTTACTGCATTCACGCTTTACGGCACCATTTACAACAGTCGCACTTTACGGCAGATTTTATGCCGCTCGCACTTTACGGCAGTTTCGCTTACGACAGTTTCGGCTTTTACTTCACGGCCGCTTTTATTTTTCACTTTTAGTCGCTTTTTTTACGTCGGCGCCTTACGACAGTCGCCATTTAAGACAGTTGCGCTTTACGGCGCTTTTTACGACGTACGGCCTCCTTTACGACAGTCACGCTTTGCGAGAGTTGCTGTTTGCGACAGTTCTATGACAGCTGCGCTTTACGGCTGTTTTACGACAGTCACGATTGTCGACAGTCGGCTTTTTGGCAATCGCGGCGATTAGTCGCGATTCTTTAGAACAGCTGCGCTTTACGACGCTTTTGCGAGAATCGCGATTTACGACAGTCGTGCTTTATGGCAACTTTTGCGACAGTTTTCTCGGCAAAAATTGGGGAATTTCAGCGAATTTTACAAAAAATCTGGGAAATTTCAGGTGAAATTTCCGATTTCTGAATGAAGTTTCAGAAAATCTGGCGATTTTTTAGGAATTTTCGGCAATTCCGACTAAAATTTTGGAAAAATTCGCGAGTTTTTTAGGAAGTTTTGGGTATTTTAAAGTTTTAGGTGGAAATTGGGGAATTTTGGGGTTTTCTTAAATTTTGGACGGATTTTGAGGGGAAAATTTGGGGGAATTTTTTGGGGAATTTTGGGGGAAGTTTTGGGGATTTTGAGGAAATCTTTGGGAATTTTTTTGTTGAAATTTTGGAATTTTTGAAAAGTGTTGAGTGAAATTTGGGGAATTTGGGGAAACTATGGGGAGGTTTTGGGTGAAATTGGGAAAATTGGGATTTTTTATTAATTTTGGGGAATTTGGGGGAATTTTACAAAAAAATTGGGAATTTTTAGGTGAAATTTCCGATTTTTCTAAAATAAATTTTGGGAAATTTTTATGGAATTTTTAAGGAATTTCTTGGAATGTTGAATCAAATTTTGGGAAATTTGGGAGATTTTCAAGAATTTTCGGAAAGTTTGAATTTTGGGTGGAAATTTGGGAATTTGAAATAAAATTTTTTGGAAATCTCTGAGTTTTTCCAGAATTCTTGGGATTTCTTAATTTTGGGTGGAAATCGGAGAATTTCAAATAAAAAATTTGGGAAATTTGGAAGTTTTTTAGGAGTTTATGAGAATTTGAATGAAATTTTGGGAAATTGGGGGATTTTTGAGGAACTTTTTTGAATTTGGAATAAAAATTTTGGGAAGTTTTCAAGAAGTTTTGATAATTTTGAATTTTGGCTGGAAATGTGAGAATTTTCAATAAAATTTTTGGGAAATTTGGCAGTTTTTTAGGAATTTTTAAGAGCTTTCAATTTTGGGTGGAAATTACAGGATTTTAAATAAAATTTTTGGGATTTTAGGAGTTTTGGAGAATTTTGATTTTTAGGTGGAAATTTGCGATTTCAGAATTAAATTTTGGGAAATTTTGGGAATTTTAAAATATTTTTAAAATACTTTGAAAAAATCTTTAATTTTTTAAAAATTATTTTAAAATATTTTTTTAGGTATTTTTAAAATATTTCTTAA
Source organism: Camarhynchus parvulus (assembly GCF_901933205.1). NCBI lineage: Eukaryota > Metazoa > Chordata > Aves > Passeriformes > Thraupidae > Camarhynchus > Camarhynchus parvulus. The sequence continues at coordinate 21,451 of NW_022148425.1, forward strand.
ACTTTTGAATTTTGGGCAGAAATTTTAAAATTAAAAAAAATTTCGGGAAATTCGTGAGTTTTTTAGCAATTTTTTGATTTCTTAGAATTTTGGGAAATTTTGAATAAAAACTTTTGAGAAATTTTCAAGAATTGTGAATTTTGGGTGGAAATTAGGGAATTTTAAATAAAATTTTTGGGAAATTTGGGAGTTTTCCAGGAATTTTTTGGAATGTTAAATGGAATTTTTGGGAAATTCAGGAGTTTTTAAGGAATTTTTGGAAATTTTGGATCTTAGGTAAAAATTTGGGAATTTTGATTACAATTTTCGGGAAATCCGTGAATTTTTCGGAAAATTTTCAGAATTTTGAATTATGGGTTGAAATTAGGGAATTCTAAATAAAATTTCTGGGCAATTCTGGAGTTTTTTAGAAGTTTTAGGATTTTTGGAAAAGATTTTTGAAAATTTTGGAGTTTTTTGAGAATTTTTTGGGATGTTGAATGGAATTTTTTGAAATTTTGGATTTTGGGTAGAAATTTGGAAATTTTGATTAAAATTTTTAGGAAATCCGTGAATTTTTAGGGAATTTTGAGGAATTTTGAATTTTGGGTGGAAATTCAGAAATTTTGAAAAATAAATTCGTGGAATTCACGAGTTGTTTAGGAAATTTTGGGAATTTCGAATTCTGAGTGAAAATTCCGGAATTTCGAATCAAATTATTGGAAAATCGGAGTTCTTTAGGAATTTTTTTGGAGTTTCGACATCAAAATTTTGGGAAATTTGGGAAAATTTTTGGAATTTTGTGGAATTTTGGGCTCTGGGTGACAATTAGGAAATTTTGAATAAAACCTTTGGGACTTTTTTGGGAATTCTTGGGAAATTTTAATTTTGGGTGGGAATTTAGAAATTCAGAGTTTTTTTAACTTTTGACGAAATTTTTAGTGAAATTTTGGGACAATTTTTTTGGAAAATTTTGGGGAAAATTTCGGGAATTTTGTCGAAATAGTCTGAATTTTTTTTGGTTGAAATTTTGGATGAGTTTTTAGTGAAATTTGTGGAATTTGGGGAAATTATTAAGAATTTTTAGGTGAAATTTAGGAAATTTGGGGTATTTTCTTAATTTTGGGGAATTTTTGAAGAATTTTTGGGGGTTTTTCAGGAATTTTAGGAAATTTTTGTGTTTCTCAGGGATTTTTGCCCATTTTGGAAAATTTTTAATTTAAATTTGAAGTTTTGGGAATATTTTGGGACCTTTTGAGTAAAATCCGAGATTTTTGCGCAGTTTTGGAAAATTTTGCTGAATTTTTGGGGGATTTTAAGAAACTTTTAGGAATTTTGGGTGATTTTTGTGAAGTTCGAGGAATTTGGGGAATTTTTGGAATTTTGAGGAATTATCGGGAATTTTGTGGAATTTTTGGGTGAAGATTCAAAATTTT
>NW_022148426.1:0-22837 GCF_901933205.1 Camarhynchus parvulus
AAATCACCCAAAATTGCCCAAAATATCCACAAAAAAATCAAAAATCCCCTCAAAATTGCCCAGAATTCCCCAAAATCCCCCCCCAAAAATCGCCAAAAAATACCCCCAAAATCCTCAAAAAATCGCCCAAATATATCCCAAACATCACCCCCAAAATTGCCCAAGTATCACCCAAAAATCATTCAAAAAATAAGCAAAATCAACCCCAAAATACCGCAGAATACCCAAAAATCACCAAAATCTCCCCAAAAATCACCAAAAAATCTCCAAAAATCACCCTGAAATATCCCAAAAATATCACCCAAAATCTCACTGAAATATCACCCAAAGTCCCTCAAAAATTTGCCCAGAATGGCCCAAAATTGCCCAAAATTACGGCCCTGAACGAGCGCCGAATCTTCTACGGCACCGAGGAGCAAATCGCCGAGAGGGCCTGGAACTATGGCCAGGTGCAGGGGAAAATGGGAAAATCACCCCCAAATAGCCCAAAATATCACCCAAAAAGTGCCCAAAATATCCCAAAAAATCCCCCCCAAAATTGCCCCAAAAATCACCCAAAATTGCCCAAAAATATCCCAAAAAATCCCCCCCCAAAATCCCTGAAAAATCGCCCAAATTAAAAAAAAAAACCAAAATCACCTAAAAATTCCCCCAAAAATCACCCAAAATTGCCCAAAATATCCAAAAAATCACCAAAATCCCTCAAAAATTGCCCAGAATTCCCCCAAAATCCCCCAAAATGTAAAACAATACCCCAAAAATCCCTCAAAAATCGCCCAAATATATCCCAAACATCACCCCAAAATTGCCCAAGTATCACCCAAAAATCATTCAAAAACCCAAAATCAACCCCAAAATACCCGCAGAATACCCCAAAATCACCAAAAATCTCCCCAAAAAATCACCAAAAAAATCTCCAAAATCACCTTGAAATATCCCAAAATATCACCCAAAATCTCACTGAAATATCACCCCAAAAGTCCCTCAAAAATTTGCCCAGAATGGCCCAAAATTGCCCCAAAATGCGTCCTGAGCAGAGGCGGCCGATCTTCTACGGCACAGAGGAGCAAATCGCCGAGAGGGCCTGGAACTATGGCCAGGTGCAGGGGAAAATGGGAAAATATCACCCCAAAATAGCCCAAATATCACCCAAAAAGTGCCCAAAAATATCCCAAAATCCCCCCAAAATTGCCCAAAATATCCCCAAAAAATCACCTTAAAATTGCCAAAAATATCCCAAAAATCCCCCAAAATCCCTGAAAAATCCAAATTAAAAAAAAAAACAAAATCACCCAAAATCCCCAAATATCACCCAAAAAAAGTGCCCAAAAATATCCCCAAAAATCACCCAAAAATTGCCAAAAGATATCCCAAAAATCCCCCAAAAAACCCTCAAAAATAAGCCCCCAAATTTAAAAAATCCCCCCAAAATGCCCAAAATCCCCCAAAATCCCCCAAAAAATCGCCAAAAAAAATCCCCCCAAAATCCTCCCAAACATCACCCAAATTTTAAAAAAAAAAAATGCCCCCAAAATCACCCAAAATTCCCCAAAAATCACCCAAAATCCCCAAAAAAATCACCCAAAAATTACCCAAAAATATCCCAAAAATCCCCCAAAATCCTCCATAATCACCCCAAAATATCCCAAATATCACACACAAAATTGCTCAAAAATATCCCAAAAATTCTCCCAAAATATCCCAAAAATTCACCCAAAAAAATCACCCAAAATGCCCAAAAAAAAATATCCAAAAAATCTCCCAAAAAACACCTCAAAAAATCGCCCCAAATATTAAATAAAAAATGCTCCCAAAATTGCCCAAAATTCCCCCAAAAAATCACCAAAAATTGCCCAAAAATATCCCCAAAAAATCCCCCAAAATCCCCAAAAATCCTCAAAAATTGCCCAAAATATCCCAAACATCCCCCAAAATTGCCCAAAATATCACTTAAAATCACCCAGAAATCACCAAAAATATCCCCAAAAGTGCCCAAAAATCACCCAAAATTGCCCCAAAAATAGCCCAAATATCACCTGGAAATTGCTCAAAATATCCCAAAATGCCCCAAAAAATTGCCCAAAATTCCCCAAAAATCAAACGAAAATATCCCAAAAATATTCAAAAAATCTCCCCAAAATCCCTGAAAAATCCCCAAATTAAAAAAAATCCCCCAAAATCACCTCAAAATTCCCCAAAAATCCACCAAAAATTGCTCAAAAAATATCCCCAAAAATCCCCAAAATCCCTCCAAAATCGTTCCCAAAAAATATCCCAAATATCACCTGAAATTGCTCAAAAAATATCCCAAAAATCCTCCCAAAATTGCCCAAAATTCCCCAAAAATCACCCAAAATTGCCCAAAAATATCCAAAAAAAAATCCCAAAAATCCCTGAAAAATCGCCCAAATTTAAAAAAAAAATGCCCCCAAAATCACCCAAAAATTCCAAAAAAATCACCAAAAATTGCTTAAAAAATATCCCCAAAAATCCCTGAAAAACCCCTCAAAAATCGCCCAGAATTCCCAAAAAGTCATCAAAATATTGCCCAAAATATCCCAAAATTGTCCAAAAATATCCCAAAAATCCCCAAAAATCCTCCAAAATCACCCCCAAAATATCCCAAATATCACCCAAAAATTGCTCAAAAAAATATCCAAAAATTTCTCCCAAAATATCCCAAAATTCACCCAAAAATCACCCAAAATTGCCCAAAAATCCCCCAAAAATTCCCCAAAATCCCCAAAATCCCTCCAAAATCGCCCAAAATATCCCAAACATCATCTGAAAATTGCCCAAATATCACAAGAAATCACCAAAAAATATCCCCAAAAGTGCCCAAAAATCACCCAAAATTGCCCCAAAATAGCCCAAATATCACCTGAAAATTGTCCAAAAAATATCCCAAAAATCCTCCCAAAAATTGCTCAAAATTCACCCAAAAAAATCCCCCCAAAATTGCCTAAAAAATATCCCAAAAATCCCCCCAAATTGCCCAAAAACACCCAAAAATCACCCAAAATTGTCCAAAAAATTCCCCAAAAATCCCCCCAAAATTGCCCAAAATTCCCCCAAAAATCACCAAAATTGCTCAAAAATATCCCCAAAAAATCCCCCCAAAATTGCCCAAAATTCACCCAAAAATCACCCAAAATTGCCCAAAATCCCCAAAAATCCCCCCGAAAAACCCCTTAAAATCGCCCAGAATTCCCAAAAAGTCATCAAAATATTGCCCAAAATATCCCAAAATTGTCCAAAAATATCCCAAAAAATCCCCAAAAATCCCTCAAAAATCGCCCAAAAATATCCCAAAACATCACCCCAAAATTGCCCAAATATCACCCAAAAATCACCCAGAAATCACCAAAAATATCCCCAAAAGTGCCCAAAAATCACCCAAAATTGCCCCAAAATATCCCAAATATCACCTGAAAATTGCTCAAAAATATCCCCAAAAAATCACCTAAAATTGCCCAAAATTCCCCCAAAAATCACCAAAAATTGCTCAAAAATATCTCCAAAAAATCCCCAAAAATCCCTCCAAAATCACCCAAAAATATCCCAAACATCCCCCAAAAATTGCCCAAATATCACCCAAAATCACCCAGAAATCACCAAAAATATCCCCAAAAAGTGCCCAAAAATCACCCAAAATTGCCAAAAAATATCCCAAATATCACCTGAAAATTGCTCAAAAATATCCCCAAAAAATCACCTAAAATTGCCCAAAATTCCCCCAAAAATCACCAAAAATTGCTCAAAAATATCTCCAAAAATCCCCAAAAAATCCCTCCAAAATCACCCAAAAAATATCCCAAACATCCCCAAAAATTGCCCAAATATCACCCAAAAATCACCCAGAAATCACCAAAAAATATCCCCAAAAATTGCCCCTAAATCACCCAAAATTCCCCCAAAAAATCCTCCCAAAATTGCCCAAAATTCCCCCAAAAATCCCCCGAAAACCCTCAAAAATCGCCCAGAATTCCCAAAAGTCATCAAAATATTGCCCAAAATATCCCAAAATTGTCCAAAATATCCCAAAAATCCCCCAAAAATCCCTCCAAAATCACCCAAAAAATATCCCAAACATCACCCAAAAATTGCCCAAATATCTCCCAAAATCACCCAGAAATCACCAAAAATATCCCCAAAAGTGCCCAAAAATCACCCAAAATTGAAAAAAAAAATATCCCAAATATCACCTGGAAATTGCTCAAAAATATCCCAAAAAATGCCCCCAAAATTGCCCAAAATTCACCCAAAAAATCCCCCAAAATTGCCCAAAAATATCCCCAAAAATCCCCCCAAAATCCCTGAAAAATCGCCCAAATTTAAAAGAAAATGCCCCCAAAATCACCCAAAATTCACCCAAAAATCACCAAAATTGCCCAAAAATATCCCCAAAAATCTAAAAAAAATCCCTCCAAAATCACCCAAAAATATCCCAAACATCACCCAAAAATTGCCCAAATATCACCCAAAAATCACCCAGAAATCCCCAAAAAATATCCCCAAAAAGTGCCCAAAAATCACCCAAAATTGCCCCAAAATAGCCCAAATATCACCTGGAAATTGCTCAAAAATATCCCAAAAAATGCCCCCAAAATTGCCCAAAATTCCCCCAAAAAATCACCCAAAATTGCTCAAAATTCCCCCAAAAAATCACCCAAAATTGCCCAAAAATATCCCAAAAAATCCCCCCAAAATCCCTGAAAAATCGCCCAAATTTTTTAAAAAATCCCCCCAAAATCACCCAAAATTCCCCCAAAAAATCACCCAAAATTGCTCAAAAAAATCCCAAAAAATCCTCCCAAAAATCCCTCAAAATCACCCAAAAAATCCCAAACATCACCCAAAAATTGCCCAAATATCACCCAAAAAATCACCCAGAAATCACCAAAAATATCCCCAAAAAGTGCCCAAAAATCACCCAAAATTGCCCCAAAATATCCCAAATATCACCTGGAAATTGCTCAAAAATATCCCAAAAAATGCCCCCAAAATTGCCCAAAATTCCCCCAAAAAATCACCGAAAATATCCCAAAAATATTCAAAGAAATCTCCCCAAAATCCCTGAAAAATCGCCCAAATAAAAAAAAAAAAAATGCCCCCAAAATCACCCAAAATATCCCCAAAAAATTCACCCAAAATTGCCCAAAAATATCCCAAAAAATTCCCCGAAAAACCCCTTAAAAATTGCCCAGAATTCCCAAAAAAAGTCATCAAAATATTGCCCAAAATCACCCAAAAATTGTCCAAAAATATCCCAAAAAATCCCCAAAAATCCCTCCAAAATCGCCCAAAAATATCCCAAACATCACCCAAAAATTGCCCAAATATCACCCAAAAATCACCCAGAAATCCCCAAAAAATATCCCCAAAAAGTGCCCAAAAATCACCCAAAATTGCCCCAAAATAGCCCAAATATCACCTGAAAATTGCTCAAAAATATCCCAAAAAATGCCCCCAAAATTGCCCAAAATTCCCCCAAAAAATCACCCAAAATTGCCCAAAAATATCCCCAAAAATCCCCCAAAATCCCTCCAAAATCGCCCAAAAATATCCCAAACATCACCCAAAATTGCCCAAATATCACCCAAAAATCACCCAGAAATCCCCAAAAATATCCCCAAAAGTGCCCAAAAATCACCCAAAATTGCCCCAAAATAGCCCAAATATCACCTGAAAATTGCTCAAAAATATCCCAAAAAATGCCCCCAAAATTGCCCAAAATTCCCCCAAAAAATCACCAAAAATTGCCCAAAAATATCCCAAAAAATCCCCCCAAAATCCCTGAAAAATCGCCCAAATTTTTTAAAAAATCCCCCCAAAATCACCCAAAATTCCCCCAAAAAATCACCCAAAATTGCTCAAAAAAATCCCAAAAAATCCTCCCAAAAATCCCTCAAAATCACCCAAAAAAATCCCAAACATCACCCAAAAATTGCCCAAATATCACCCAAAAATCACCCAGAAATCACCAAAAATATCCCCAAAAGTGCCAAAAAAATCACCCAAAATTGCCCCAAAAATATCCCAAATATCACCTGGAAATTGCTCAAAAATATCCCAAAAATGCCCCCAAAATTGCCCAAAATTCCCCAAAAATCACCGAAAATATCCCAAAAATATTCAAAGAAATCTCCCCAAAATCTGAAAAAAATCGCCCAAATTAAAAAAAATGCCCCCAAAATCACCCAAAATATCCCCAAAAATTCACCCAAAATTGCCCAAAAATATCCCAAAAAATCCCCCGAAAAACCCCTTAAAAATTGCCCAGAATTCCCAAAAAAAGTCATCAAAATATTGCCCAAAATCACCCAAAAATTGTCCAAAAATATCCCAAAAAATCCCCAAAAATCCCTCCAAAATCGCCCAAAAATATCCCAAACATCACCCAAAAATTGCCCAAATATCACCCAAAAATCACCCAGAAATCACCAAAAAATATCCCCAAAAAGTGCCCAAAAATCACCCAAAATTGCCCCAAAATATCCCAAATATCACCTGAAAATTGCTCAAAAATATCCCAAAAAATGCCCCCAAAATTGCCCAAAATTCCCCCAAAAAATCACCCAAAATTGCCCTAAAATATTCAAAAAAATTCCCCCAAAAACACCTCAAAAATCGCCCCCATTAAATAAAAATGCCCCCAAAATCACCCAAAATTCCCCCAAAAAATCACCAAAAATTGCTCAAAAATATCCCCAAAAAATCCTCCCAAAATCGCCCAAAATTCACCCAAAAATCACCCCAAATTGCCCAAAATATCAAAAAAATCCTCCCAAAATTGCCCAAAATTCCACCAAAAAATCCCCCAAAAATATCCCCAAAAAATCCCCAAAAATCCCTCCAAAATCACCCAAAAATATCCCAAACATCACCCAAAAATTGCCCAAATATCACCCAAAAATCACCCAGAAATCACCAAAAAATATCCCCAAAAAGTGCCCAAAAATCACCCAAAATTGCCCCAAAATATCCCAAATATCACCTGAAAATTGCTCAAAAATATCCCAAAAAATCACCCAAAATTGCCCAAAAAACACCCAAAAAATCCCCCAAAATTGCTCAAAAAAATCCCAAAAAATTCCCCAAAATTGCCCAAAATTGCCCCAAAAAATCACCCAAAATTGCCCAAAAATATTCAAAAAAAATCCCCCCAAAATCCCTGAAAAATCGCCCAAATTTAAAAAAAAATCCCCCCAAAATCGCCCAAAATTCCCCCAAAAAATCACCCAAAAATTGCCCAAAAAATCCCCCAAAAATCCCTCAAAAATCCCTCCAAAATCACCCAAAAATATCCCAAATATCACCCAAAAATTGCTCAAAAATATCCCAAAAAATTCTCCCAAAATATCCCAAAATTCACCCAAAAAATCACCCAAAATTGCCCAAAAATATCCCAAATAATCTCCCCAAAATCCCTGAAAAATCACCCAAATTTAAAAAAAAATGCCCCCAAAATCACCCAAAATTGCCCCAAAAAAATCCCCAAAAAGTCCCCAAAAATCCCCCCAACATCACCCAAAAATATCCCAAACATCACCCAAAAATTGCCCAAATATCACCCAAAAATCACCCAGAAATCACCAAAAAATATCCCCAAAAAGTGCCCAAAAATCACCCAAAATTGCTCCAAAATATCCCAAATATCACCTGAAAATTGCTCAAAAACATCCCAAAAAATGCCCCCAAAATTGCCCAAAATTGCCACAAAAAATCACCAAAAATTGCTCAAAAATATCCCCAAAAAATCTCCAAAAATCCCTCAAAAATCACCCAAAAATATCCCAAACATCACCCAAAAATTGCCCAAATATCTCCCAAAAATCACCCAGAAATCACCAAAAAATATCCCCAAAAAGTGCCCAAAAATCACCCAAAATTGCCCCAAAATATCCCAAATATCACCTGAAAATTGTCGAAAAATATCCCAAAAAATCACCCAAAATTGCCCAAAATTCCCCCAAAAAATCACCCAAAATTGCCCTAAAATATTCAAAAAAATCCCCCCAAAAACACCTCAAAAATCGCCCCCATTAAATAAAAATGCCCCCAAAATCACCCAAAATTCCCCCAAAAAATCACCAAAAATTGCTCAAAAATATCCCCAAAAAATCCTCCCAAAATCGCCCAAAAATTCACCCAAAAATCACCCCAAATTGCCCAAAATATCAAAAAAATCCTCCCAAAATTGCCCAAAATTCCACCAAAAAATCCCCCAAAAATATCCCCCAAAAATCCCCAAAAATCCCTCAAAAATCACCCAAAAATATCCCAAATATCACCTGGAAATTGCTCAAAAATATCCCAAAAAATCCTCCCAAAATTGCCCAAAATTCCCCCAAAAAATCACCCAAAATTGCCCAAAAATATCCAAAAAAATCCCCCCAAAATCCCTGAAAAATCGCCCAAATTTAAAAAAAAATGCCCCCAAAATCACCCAAAATTCCCCAAAAAATCACCAAAATTGCCCAAAAATATCCCCAAAAATCCCCGAAAAACCCTCAAAAATCGCCCAGAATTCCCAAAAAGTCATCAAAATATTGCCCAAAATATCCCAAAATTGTCCAAAAATATCCCCAAAAATCCCCAAAAAAAATCCTCCAAAATCACCCAAAAATATCCCAAATATCACCCAAAAATTGCTCAAAATATCCCAAAATTTCTCCCAAAATATCCCAAAATTCACCCAAAAAATCACCCAAAATTGCCCAAAATATCCCCAAAAATTCCCCCCAAAATCCCCCAAAAATCCCTCCAAAATCGCCCAAAAATATCCCAAACATCACCCGAAAATTGCCCAAATATCACCCTGAAATCACCAAAAATATCCCCAAAAAGTGCCCAAAAATCACCCAAAATTGCCCCAAAATAGCCCAAATATCACCTGAAAATTGTCCAAAAATATCCCAAAAAATCCTCCCCAAAATTGCTCAAAATTCACCCAAAAATCCCCCAAAATTGCCCAAAAATATCCCAAAAATCCCCCAAATTGCCCAAAAACACCCAAAAAATCACCCAAAATTGTCCAAAAATTCCCCAAAAAATCCCCAAAATTGCCCAAAATTCCCCCAAAAAATCACCAAAAATTGCTCAAAAATATCCCCAAAAAATCCCCCAAAATTGCCCAAAATTCACCCAAAAAATCACCCAAAATTGCCCAAAAATCCCCAAAAAAATCCCCGAAAAACCCTTAAAAATCGCCCAGAATTCCCAAAAAAAGTCATCAAAATATTGCCCAAAATATCCCAAAAATTGTCCAAAAATATCCCAAAAAAATCCCCAAAAATCCCTCAAAAATCGCCCAAAAATATCCCAAACATCACCCCAAAAATTGCCCAAATATCACCCAAAAATCACCCAGAAATCACCAAAAAATATCCCCAAAAAGTGCCCAAAAATCACCCAAAATTGCCCCAAAATATCCCAAATATCACCTGAAAATTGCTCAAAAATATCCCCAAAAAATCACCTAAAATTGCCCAAAATTCCCCCAAAAATCACCAAAAATTGCTCAAAAATATCTCCAAAAAATCCCCAAAAATCCCTCCAAAATCACCCAAAAATATCCCAAACATCCCCCAAAAATTGCCCAAATATCACCCAAAAATCACCCAGAAATCACCAAAAAATATCCCCAAAAAGTGCCCAAAAAATCACCCAAAATTGCCAAAAAATATCCCAAATATCACCTGAAAATTGCTCAAAAATATCCCCAAAAAATCACCTAAAATTGCCCAAAATTCCCCCAAAAATCACCAAAAATTGCTCAAAAATATCTCCAAAAAATCCCCAAAAATCCCTCCAAAATCACCCAAAAATATCCCAAACATCCCCCAAAAATTGCCCAAATATCACCCAAAAATCACCCAGAAATCACCAAAAAATATCCCCAAAAATTGCCCCTAAATCACCCAAAATTCCCCCAAAAAATCCTCCCAAAATTGCCCAAAATTCCCCCAAAAAATCCCCCGAAAAACCCCTCAAAAATCGCCCAGAATTCCCAAAAAAAGTCATCAAAATATTGCCCAAAATATCCCAAAAATTGTCCAAAAATATCCCAAAAAATCCCCCAAAAATCCCTCCAAAATCACCCAAAAATATCCCAAACATCACCCAAAAATTGCCCAAATATCTCCCAAAAATCACCCAGAAATCACCAAAAAATATCCCCAAAAAGTGCCCAAAAATCACCCAAAATTGCCAAAAAATATCCCAAATATCACCTGGAAATTGCTCAAAAATATCCCAAAAAATGCCCCCAAAATTGCCCAAAATTCACCCAAAAAATCCCCCAAAATTGCCCAAAAATATCCCCAAAAAATCCCCCCAAAATCCCTGAAAAATCGCCCAAATTTAAAAGAAAATGCCCCCAAAATCACCCAAAATTCACCCAAAAAAATCACCAAAAATTGCCCAAAAATATCCCCAAAAAATCCCCAAAAATCCCTCCAAAATCACCCAAAAATATCCCAAACATCACCCAAAAATTGCCCAAATATCACCCAAAAATCACCCAGAAATCCCCAAAAAATATCCCCAAAAAGTGCCCAAAAATCACCCAAAATTGCCCCAAAATAGCCCAAATATCACCTGGAAATTGCTCAAAAATATCCCAAAAAATGCCCCCAAAATTGCCCAAAATTCCCCCAAAAAATCACCCAAAATTGCTCAAAATTCCCCCAAAAAATCACCCAAAATTGCCCAAAAATATCCCAAAAAATCCCCCCAAAATCCCTGAAAAATCGCCCAAATTTTTTAAAAAATCCCCCCAAAATCACCCAAAATTCCCCCAAAAAATCACCCAAAATTGCTCAAAAAAATCCCAAAAAATCCTCCCAAAAATCCCTCAAAATCACCCAAAAATATCCCAAACATCACCCAAAAATTGCCCAAATATCACCCAAAAAATCACCCAGAAATCACCAAAAATATCCCCAAAAAGTGCCCAAAAATCACCCAAAATTGCCCCAAAATATCCCAAATATCACCTGGAAATTGCTCAAAAATATCCCAAAAAATGCCCCCAAAATTGCCCAAAATTCCCCCAAAAAATCACCGAAAATATCCCAAAAATATTCAAAGAAATCTCCCCAAAATCCCTGAAAAATCGCCCAAATTAAAAAAAAAATGCCCCCAAAATCACCCAAAATATCCCCAAAAATTCACCCAAAATTGCCCAAAAATATCCCAAAAAATTCCCCGAAAAACCCCTTAAAAATTGCCCAGAATTCCCAAAAAAAGTCATCAAAATATTGCCCAAAATCACCCAAAAATTGTCCAAAAATATCCCAAAAAATCCCCAAAAATCCCTCCAAAATCGCCCAAAAATATCCCAAACATCACCCAAAAATTGCCCAAATATCACCCAAAAATCACCCAGAAATCCCCAAAAATATCCCCAAAAAGTGCCCAAAAATCACCCAAAATTGACCCCAAAATAGCCCAAATATCACCTGAAAATTGCTCAAAAATATCCCAAAAAATGCCCCCAAAATTGCCCAAAATTCCCCCAAAAAATCACCCAAAATTGCCCAAAAATATCCCCAAAAAATCCCCCAAAATCCCTCCAAAATCGCCCAAAAATATCCCAAACATCACCCAAAAATTGCCCAAATATCACCCAAAAATCACCCAGAAATCCCCAAAAAATATCCCCAAAAAGTGCCCAAAAATCACCCAAAATTGCCCCAAAATAGCCCAAATATCACCTGAAAATTGCTCAAAAATATCCCAAAAAATGCCCCCAAAATTGCCCAAAAAACCCCCAAAAAATCACCAAAAATTGCCCAAAAAATATCCCAAAAAATCCCCCCCAAAATCCCTGAAAAAATCGCCCAAATTTTTAAAAATCCCCCAAAATCACCCAAAATTCCCCCAAAAAATCACCCAAAATTGCTCAAAAAAATCCCAAAAAATCCTCCCAAAAATCCCTCAAAATCACCCAAAAAATCCCAAACATCACCCAAAAATTGCCCAAATATCACCCAAAAAATCACCCAGAAATCACCAAAAATATCCCCAAAAAGTGCCCAAAAATCACCCAAAATTGCCCCAAAATATCCCAAATATCACCTGGAAATTGCTCAAAAATATCCCAAAAAATGCCCCCAAAATTGCCCAAAATTCCCCCAAAAAATCACCGAAAATATCCCAAAAATATTCAAAGAAATCTCCCCAAAATCCCTGAAAAATCGCCCAAATTAAAAAAAAAATGCCCCCAAAATCACCCAAAATATCCCCAAAAATTCACCCAAAATTGCCCAAAAATATCCCAAAAAATTCCCCGAAAAACCCCTTAAAAATTGCCCAGAATTCCCAAAAAAAGTCATCAAAATATTGCCCAAAATCACCCAAAAATTGTCCAAAAATATCCCAAAAAATCCCCAAAAATCCCTCCAAAATCGCCCAAAAATATCCCAAACATCACCCAAAAATTGCCCAAATATCACCCAAAAATCACCCAGAAATCACCAAAAAATATCCCCAAAAAGTGCCCAAAAATCACCCAAAATTGCCCCAAAATATCCCAAATATCACCTGAAAATTGCTCAAAAATATCCCAAAAATGCCCCCAAAATTGCCCAAAATTCCCCAAAAATCACCCAAAATTGCCCTAAAATATTCAAAAAAATCCCCCCAAAAACACCTCAAAATCGCCCCCATTAAATAAAAATGCCCCCAAAATCACCCAAAATTCCCCCAAAAAATCACCAAAAATTGCTCAAAAATATCCCCAAAAAATCCTCCCAAAATCGCCCAAAATTCACCCAAAAAATCACCCCAAATTGCCCAAAATATCAAAAAAATCCTCCCAAAATTGCCCAAAATTCCACCAAAAAATCCCCCAAAAATATCCCCAAAAAATCCCCAAAAATCCCTCCAAAATCACCCAAAAATATCCCAAACATCACCCAAAAATTGCCCAAATATCACCCAAAAATCACCCAGAAATCACCAAAAAATATCCCCAAAAAGTGCCCAAAAATCACCCAAAATTGCCCCAAAATATCCCAAATATCACCTGAAAATTGCTCAAAAATATCCCAAAAAATCACCCAAAATTGCCCAAAAAACACCCAAAAAATCCCCCAAAATTGCTCAAAAAAATCCCAAAAAATCCCCCAAAATTGCCCAAAATTGCCCCAAAAAATCACCCAAAATTGCCCAAAAATATTCAAAAAAAATTCCCCCAAAATCCCTGAAAAATCGCCCAAATTTAAAAAAAAATTCCCCCAAAATCGCCCAAAATTCCCCCAAAAAATCACCCAAAAATTGCCCAAAAAATCCCCCAAAAATCCCTCAAAAATCCCTCCAAAATCACCCAAAAATATCCCAAATATCACCCAAAAATTGCTCAAAAATATCCCAAAAATTCTCCCAAAATATCCCAAAATTCACCCAAAAAATCACCCAAAATTGCCCAAAAATATCCCAAATAATCTCCCCAAAATCCCTGAAAAATCACCCAAATTTAAAAAAAAATGCCCCCAAAATCACCCAAAATTGCCCCAAAAAAATCCCCAAAAAGTCCCCAAAAATCCCCCCAACATCACCCAAAAATATCCCAAACATCACCCAAAAATTGCCCAAATATCACCCAAAAATCACCCAGAAATCACCAAAAAATATCCCCAAAAAGTGCCCAAAAATCACCCAAAATTGCTCCAAAAATATCCCAAATATCACCTGAAAATTGCTCAAAAACATCCCAAAAAATGCCCCCAAAATTGCCCAAAATTGCCACAAAAAATCACCAAAAATTGCTCAAAAATATCCCCAAAAAATCTCCAAAAATCCCTCAAAAATCACCCAAAAATATCCCAAACATCACCCAAAAATTGCCCAAATATCTCCCAAAAATCACCCAGAAATCACCAAAAAATATCCCCAAAAAGTGCCCAAAAATCACCCAAAATTGCCCCAAAATATCCCAAATATCACCTGAAAATTGTCGAAAAATATCCCAAAAAATCACCCAAAATTGCCCAAAATTCCCCCAAAAAATCACCCAAAATTGCCCTAAAATATTCAAAAAAATCTCCCCAAAAACACCTCAAAAATCGCCCCCATTAAATAAAAATGCCCCCAAAATCACCCAAAATTCCCCCAAAAAATCACCAAAAATTGCTCAAAAATATCCCCAAAAAATCCTCCCAAAATCGCCCAAAATTCACCCAAAAAATCACCCCAAATTGCCCAAAATATCAAAAAAATCCTCCCAAAATTGCCCAAAATTCCACCAAAAAATCCCCCAAAAATATCCCCAAAAAATCCCCAAAAATCCCTCCAAAATCACCCAAAAATATCCCAAACATCACCCAAAATTGCCCAAATATCCCCAAAAATCACCCAGAAATCACCAAAAATATCCCCAAAAAGTGCCCAAAAATCACCCAAAAATCCCCAAAAATCCCAAATATCACCTGAAAATTGCCTAAAAAATATCCCAAAAATCACCCAAAATTGCCCAAAAAAACACCCAAAAAATCCCCAAAAATTGCTCAAAAAATCCCAAAAATCCCCCAAAATTGCCCAAAATTGCCCCAAAAAAATCACCCAAAATTGCCCAAAAAATATTCAAAAAAAATCCCCAAAAATCCCTGAAAAATCCCCCCAAATTTAAAAAAAAAATCCCCAAAAAAATCGCCCAAAATTGCCCAAAAATCACCCAAAAATTGCCCAAAAATCCCCCAAAAAATCCCCAAAAAATCCCCTCCAAAATCACCCAAAAATATCCCAAATATCACCCAAAAATTGCTCAAAAATATCCCAAAATTCTCCCAAAATATCCCAAAATTCACCCAAAAAATCACCCAAAATTGCCCAAAAATATCCCAAATAATCTCCCCAAAATCCCCCAAAAATCACCCAAATTTAAAAAAATGCCCCCAAAAATCACCCAAAATTGCCCCCAAAAAAATCCCAAAAAGTCCCCAAAAATCCCCCAACATCACCCAAAAAATATCCCAAACATCACCCAAAAATTGCCCAAATATCCCCCAAAAAATCACCCAAAAATCACCAAAAATATCCCCAAAAGTGCCCAAAAATCACCCAAAATTGCTCCAAAATATCCCAAATATCACCTGAAAATTGCTCAAAACATCCCAAAAATGCCCCCCAAAATTGCCCAAAATTGCCACAAAAAATCACCAAAAATTGCTCAAAAATATCCCCAAAAATTCCAAAAATCCCTCAAAAAAAAATCACCCAAAAATATCCCAAACATCACCCAAAATTGCCCAAATATCTCCCAAAAATCACCCAGAAATCACCAAAAAAATATCCCCAAAGTGCCCAAAAAATCACCCAAAATTGCCCCAAAATATCCCAAATATCACCTGAAAATTGCTCAAAAATATCCCAAAAAATCACCCAAAATTGCCCAAAATTCCCCAAAAAATCACCCAAAAATTGCCCAAAATATTCCAAAAATCCCCAAAAAACACCTCAAAAATATCCTATTAAATAAATAAAAATGCCCCAAAAATCACCCAAAATTCCCCAAAAATCACCCAAAAATTGCTCAAAAATATCCCCAAAAATCCTCCCAAAATCCCAAAAATTCACCCAAAAAATCCCCCCCAAATTGCCCAAAAATCAAAAAAAAATCCACCCAAAATTGCCCAAAATTCCACCAAAAAATCCCCCAAAAATATCCCCCAAAAATCCCCAAAAATCCCTCAAAAATCACCCAAAAATATCCCAAATATCACCCAAAATTGCCCAAATATCTCCCAAAAAAATCACCCAGAAATCCCAAAAATATCCCCAAAAGTGCCCAAAATCACCCAAAAATTGCCCCAAAATATCCCAAATATCACCTGAAATTGCTCAAAAATATCCCCAAAAAATGCCCCCAAAATTGCCCAAAATCCCCCAAAAAATCACCCAAAATTGCCCTAAAATATCCCTAAAAATTCCCCCAAAATCCCTGAAAAATCGCCTCAAATTAAAAAAAATCCCCCAAAATCACCCAAAATTCCCCAAAAATCACCCCAAAATATCCCAAAATAGCCCCAAAATGTGCCAAAATCCCCAAAACCTCTGCAAAATCCCCGAAAAATTTTTCCAAACTCAAAATAAATTTCCCCAAAAATTCCACCAAAATCCCCAAAATTCTCAAAAAATTGCCATGGAAATTTCCCCCAAATTTGCCCCCAAAAATTGGCAAAAATTGGGATGTTTTTCCTTCAAATTGGGATTTTTAGCCCAAAAATCATTCTGATTCTGGGGAGGGGCGTTGGAAATTTGGGGATTTGGGGGAAATTCTGGAATTCGAAAAATTTGGGATCCCAAATTGGTAAAAAAAAAAAAAAATCCCAAAAAATCAAAAATCCCCAAAAAATCCCTACAATTTGTGGCATTTTGGAGCCTTTTTGGTGCCGTTTTAACAGAATTTGATCAAATTTTCTCCAAATTTTGTCCATTTGTTTTTCCAAATTTTTTCGGGGGAATTTTTGGGAAATTTGGAAATTTTGGGGATTCTACAAAATTTGGGATCCCAAATGGGGAAAATCCCAAAAAGTGCCGAGGAGGCTCCATTTTGGGGTTTTTGCTCAAATTTTGGCCATTTTTGGCACGCTTTGGTCACTTTTTTTTTTCCTGGAATTTCGGGATTTTTGGATTTTGGGATAAATAAAAATTTGGACTTTTCCACCCAAAATTTGGGAGAAAATTCCAAAAGAACTCCACCAGGAGGTGCCATTTATGGCGCCAATTTCTGGAATTTTCACCAGATTGTACCCCAAATTTTGCCGGAGTTTTTGAAAATTTTGTGGAAATTTTGGGAATTTTGGATTTTTTTAAATTCCAAAAGATTTTGAATCAAAATTGGGGAAAAATCCCAAAAATCAGCACCAGGTTGCCACTTTTGGTGCCATTTTTGGGGATTTTGTCAAATTTTGCCCAAATTTTGGGCATTTTTTGTCAGATTTTTGTAAATTTTGGGGAATTTTGGGGGAATTTTGGGATTTGCCGAAATTTGAGCTTTTCCACCCAAAAATTTGGGATCTTGAAATTTGGTCCAAATCCAAAAAAAAAATCCCCAAATTTGTGCCCTTTTGGAGCCTTTTTGGTGCCATTTTTTGGGGATTTTTGTCAAATTTTGCCCAAATTTTTGGGCATTTTTGGTCAGAATTTTTGGAATTTGGGGAATTTGGGGAATTTGGGGAATTTTGGGGATCTCACGAAATTTGAGGTTTTCAACCCAAAATTTGGAGTCAAAATTTGAGAGAAAATCCCAAAAATCGCCACCAGGTGGCGTTTTTTGTGCCATTTTGATGAATTTTACTCAAATTTTTTTTCCATTTTTGGTCAATTTTTGCTCAAATTTTGACCATTTTGGGTCCCATTTTTTTCTAATTTTTATGTAATTTTTGGAATTTTAAAAATTTGGGGAATCTTTTAAAAATTGCTTTTAAAATTGGTTGAAAATCCCAAAAACCGCCACCAGGTGGCCGTTTTTGGTGCCGTTTTTTTTGAATTTTTGTCAAATTTCACCCAAATTTTCACCTTTTTTTGGGGGAATTTTTGGTACTTTTTGGGATTTTTGGGAATTCTGAAATTCCCCAAAATTTGGGATCCCAAATGTGGTCCAAATCCCAAAAAAAATCCCCAAATTGGCCCCATTTTGGAGCCTTTTTGGTGCCATTTTTGGGGATTTTAGTCAAATTTTGCCCAAATTTTGGGCATTTTTTGTCAGATTTTTTGTAAATTTTGGGGAATTTTGGGACTTGCCGAAATTTGGGCTTTTCCACCCAAAATTTGGGATCCCAAATTTGGTCCAAATCCCAAAAAATCCTCAAATTTTTGCCCTTTTTGGAGCCTTTTTGGTGCCATTTTTGGGGATTTTGGTCAAATTTTGCCCAAATTTTGGGCATTTTTGGTCAGAATTTTTTTGGAATTTTGGGGAATTTGGGGGAATTTCGGGGAATTTGGGGGAATTTTGGGATCTCACGAAATTTGAGGTTTTCAACCCAAAATTTGGAGTCAAAATTTGGGAGAAAATCTCAAAAATCACCACCAGGTGGCGCCATTTTTGTGCCATTTTGACGAATTTTACTCAAATTTTCACCATTTTTGGTCAATTTTTGCTCAAATTTTGACGTTTTGGGTCCGATTTTTTTCCTAATTTTGTGAATTTTTTGAATTTTTAAAAATTTGGGGAATCTTAAAAAAAATTGGCGCCAAAATTGGTTGAAAATCCCAAAAACCGTAAGCCACCAGGTGGCTACTCGTTTTGGTGCCGTTTTGGAATTTTTGTCAAATTTCACCCAAATTTTCACCTTTTTTTGGGGAATTTTTGGTACTTTTTGGGATTTTTGGGAATTCTGGAATTCCCTAAAATTTGGGATCCCAAATTTGGTCCAAATCCCCAAAAAAATCCCCAAATTTGTGCCAGTTTGGTGCATTTTTGGTGCCATTTTTGGGGATTTTGGTCAAATTTTGCCCAAATTTTGGGCATTTTTGGTCAGAAATTTTTTGGAATTTGGGGGAATTTTGGGGAATTTTTAGGAATTTTGGGATCTCAAGAAATTTGGGGTTTTCAACCCAAAATTTGGAGTCAAAATTTGAGAGAAAATCCCAAAAATCGCCACCAGGTGGCGCCGTTTTGGCGCTGTTTTTTGGTTTTTTTGTCAAATTTCACCCAAATTTTCACCTTTTTTTTGGGGAATTTTTGGTACTTTTTGGGATTTTTGGGAATTCTGGAATTCCCCAAAATTTGGGATCCCAAATGTGGTCCAAATCCCAAAAAAATCCCCAAATTGGCGCCATTTTGGAGCCTTTTTGGTGCCATTTTTGGGGATTTTAGTCAAATTTTTTGCCCAAATTTTGGGCATTTTTGGTCAGAATTTTTTTGGAATTTTGGGGAATTTGGGGGAATTTGGGGGAATTTGGGGGAATTTTGGGGAATTTTGGGGAATTTTGGGATCTCACAAAATTTGAGGTTTTCAACCCAAAATTTGGGGTCAAAATTTGGGAGAAAGTCCCAAAAATCGCCACCAGGTGGCGCCATTTTGGTGCCATTTTGATGAATTTTACTCAAATTTTCGCCATTTTTGGTCAATTTTTGCTCAAACTTTGACCGTTTTGGGTCCCATTTTTTTTCCTAATTTTGCGAATTTTTGGAATTTTTAAAAATTTGGGGAATCTTAAAATAAATTGGCGCCAAAATTGGTTGAAAATCCCAAAAGCCACCACCAGGTGGCGCCGTTTTGGTGCCGGTTTTTGGAATTTTTGTCAAATTTCACCCAAATTTTCACCTTTTTTTTGGGGAATTTTTGGTACTTTTTGGGATTTTTGGGAATTCTGGAATTCCCCAAAATTTGGGATCCCAAATGTGGTCCAAGTCCCAAAAAAATCCCCAAATTGGCGCCATTTTGGAGCGTTTTGGTGCCATTTTTGGGGATTTTGGTCACATTTTGCCCAAATTTTGGGCATTTTTGGTCAGAATTTTTTGGAATTTTGGGGAATTTGGGGAATTTGGGGAATTGGGGAATTTTGGGATCTCACAAAATTTGAGGTTTTCAACCCAAAAAATTTGGGGTCAAAATTTGGGAGAAAGTCCCAAAAATCACCACCAGGTGGCGCCATTTTGGTGCCATTTTGACGAATTTTACTCAAATTTTTGCCATTTTTGGTCAATTTTGTCAAATTTTGGACCATTTTGGGTCCGATTTTTTCTAATTTTGCGAATTTTTGGAATTTTTAAAAATTTGGGGAATCTTAAAAAAATTGGTCTAAAATTGGTGAAAATCCCAAAAGCCGCCACCAGGTGGCCGTTTTGGTGCCGCGTTTTTGTGATTATTTCTCAAATTTTTTTTTTTTTCGGGGTTTTTTTGGGGGAAATCCTTAAAAATCTCCAAAAATCCTAAAATCTGCGTTTTTTACCCCAAAGTTCGAGCCTGGGGTGCTGGAGGCCTGTCTGTACATCCTGGACCGGCGGGGGATGCCCCACAGCGCAAAGTGGGCACTTCCCGCCATGGTGGCCAGGGTGGTGTCGGCCATGGTGAGAAAATTGGGGGAAAAAATCGGAATTTTGGGAAAATTCGGGGATTTTGGGAAAATTCTGAAATTGGGGATTTTGGGGAAAAAAATTTCGGGGGTTTTGGGAGGAGTTTTGGGGGAATTTTGGGGGATTTGGGGGGAAATTTGTGAATTTTTTGGGGAAAATTTTGGGGAAATTAGGAGCAATTTTGGGAGGAGTTTTGGGGGAAATTTGGGGGATTTTGGGAAAATTTGGGGGAATTTGGGTGGAATTTGTGGGAGGAAATTCCTGGGGTTTTGGGAAAATTTGGGGGAAATTTTGGGATTTTGGGGAGAAATTTTGGGGGGAAATTTTGGGGAAAAACTGGAGGAATTTGGGTGGAATTTTATGGAGTTTTTTGGGGGGAATTCTGGGATTTTGGTGGAATTTTTGAGAGAAATTTGGGAAAATTTTAGGGGATTTTTTAGGGAAATTTGGGATGAATTTTGAGGGAAATTTTTAGGAATTTTGGGGAAAATTTTGGGGAAATTTGGAGCAATTTTGGGAGGAGTTTTGGGGGAAATTTGGGGGATTTTGGGAAAATTTGGGGGAATTTGGGTGGAATTGTAGGGAGGAAATTCTGGGGTTTTGGGAAAATTTGGGGCAAATTTTGGGATTTTTTGGGAGGAATTTTGGGGGAAATTTTGGGATTTTTGGGGAATGTTTAAGGGGATTTTTTGGGGGAAAATCCTGAGATTTTGGGGAAATTTGGGAATTTTGGGGATTTGGGAAAAAATCGGGAATGTGGGGGAAAATTTTGGGGTTTTGGGGATTTTGTTTGGTTTTGGGGGGAATTTTGAGGAATCTTTGGGGAAAATTTGGGGAAAATTCAGAAATTTTGGGGAAATTTTGGAGGAAATTTTTGGGGAATTTTGGGGGAAAAATTTGGGGAATTTCGGTTGGAATTTCATGATTTTGGGCTTAAATTTTCAGGGAAAATTCGGGAATTTTGGGGGGCAAATTTTTGAGGTTTGGGACAAATTGCAAATTTGGGGCTTGAATTGGGATTTTAGGGGTTATTTGGGGGATTTTTTAAAATGGAAATTGGGGGATTTTGGGAGATTTTGGGAATTTTAGATTTTTAAGCCAAAATTTCCTCAAAATTTCTTGATTTTTCCCAAAAAATTCCATTTTCCCCCAAAATTCCCAATTTTTTATTAAAAAATCCCAAATTTTGAATCTTTTTCCCTCCCAGGTGCTGGTGGGGAACCGGACCGGGAATTTGGGGCAATTTGGGTGAAATCTGAAGAGTTTTGGGCTGGAAATTTTCCCAGTTTTTGGGATTTTGGGGCAGAATTTTTGGGGAATTTTAGGAATTTCGGGATTTTTTCAGAATTTCAGCTTTTTCTCAGGAATATTTTCAGGAATTTAGGGACAGATTTTACAGGGGTGGTTTTAGTGGGAATTTTCAGCATTTCAGGCTGGAATTTTTAATCGTTTGGGGCTGGAAATCTGGGGATTTTTGGGGCAAAAAATTTTTGGGGAATTTTAGGAATTTGGGGATCTTTCAGGATTTTAAGTTTTTCCAGGAATAACTTTACCAATTTTGGGGATTTTTTAGGGTGGACTTTTGGTGGGAATTTTCAACATTTGGAGCCAGAATTATCTCAATTTTGAGGAGGAAATTTTGGGATTTTGGGGCAGAAATGTTTTTGGTGTTTTTAGGACTTTTTGGGGAATTTCTGAATTTTTGAATTTTGACATTTTCCCAAGGATAATTCATGAATTTTGGACTCTTTCTGGGTGGATTTTTCCTGGGACTTTATGACATTTTGGGCTGGAATTTTCGCCATTTTTGGGGCAATAAATTTTGGGATTTTTGTGCCGCTTTTTGGGAATTTTTGAGAATTTCGGTGATTTTTTTTTAATTTTGAGCTTTTCCCAGGAATATTTTCAGGGATTTGGCATCTCTGGGGCTGGAATTCAGGCAATTTTTTTTTTTTTTCATGCAAATTTCCATAATTTTGAGACATTTTCCGCAGAATTTTCGATTTTTAGCCAAAATTTCCTCAAAATTTCCTGATTTTTCCCAAAAATTTTATTTTTCCCCCAAAATTCCCATTTTTTATTCGAAAAAATCCCCAAATTTTGAATCTTTTGCCTCCCAGGTGCTGGTGGGGACCGGACCGTGGGAATTTGGGGCAATTTGGGTGAAATCTTGAGGAGTTTTGGGCTGAAATTTTCCCAGTTTTGGGGATTTTGGAGCAGAATTTTTTGGGAATTTTAGGAATTTCGGGATTTTCAAATTTCAACTTTTTCCTGAGAATATTTTCAGGAATTTAGGACGGAATTCAGGACGCTTTTCGATGGGAATTTCCAACATTTCGGCTGGAAAATTCCGGGGAATTTTGGGCAAAAATTTTTGGGGCTTTTCTGCAATTTTTTTCAGGAATTTTGTGAAATTTTGGGAATTTGAAGATTTCAACCTTTTTCCAAAAATATTTTCAGGACTTTTTGGAAGTTTTTGGGTGGAATTCAGGGCAATTTTGGTTGGAATTTTCTGGCAATTCTGAGAGATGAAACTTTCATCATTTTTGGGTCTGAATTTTTTGGGATTTTTGGGCCAAAATTTTCCGCATTTTTGGGGCGGAATTTTTGGAATTTTGCCGTCTTTTTGGGATTTCCACATTCTTCCAATAACGATGTTGCCAATTTTGGAGTGTTTGGGGGTCGATTTTTGGTGGGATTTTCCGCCGTTCGATGCGTTTAATGCGCGAATTTTGGCGTTTTTTAAGCCAGAATTTCCCCAAAATTTTTGATTTTCCCCAAAAATTTCAACTTTTTGGTAAATTCCCA
>NW_022148427.1:0-22639 GCF_901933205.1 Camarhynchus parvulus
GGATGGTTCCCAAACCCAAGCTGGCACCAGTGGCAACTGGGGCTGGTTTGAGAGTGCCAAGGGACTCCTGCAATCTGCCATAAAGAACCAGGGCTGGTGACTTTTCTTTGGAGGGAAAAGGGCCAATGTTTGTGTCTGGGGTGCTGTGGCCGGGAGTGGCGGCTGGCTCCTGAAATTTGGTGATTTTCAGGATGGTTCCCAGACCCAAGCTGGCACCAGTGGCAACTGGGGCTGGTTTGAGAGTGCCAAGGGACTCCTGCAATCTGCCATAAAGAACCAGGGCTGGTGAGTTTTCTTTGCTAGGGAAAAGGGCCAATGTTTGTGTCTGGGGTCCTGTGGCCGGGAGTGGCCGGCTGGCTCCTGAAATTCAGTGATTTTCAGGATGGTTCCCAGACCCAAGCTGGCACCAGTGGCAACTGGGCCTGGTTTGAGAGTGCCAAGGGACTCCTGCAATCTGCCATAAAGAACCAGGGATGGTGAGTTTTCTTTGCTAGGGAAAAGGGCCTTAGTGTTTGTCTGGGGTCCTGTGGCCGGCAGTGGCCGGCTGGCTCCTGAAATTCAGTGATTTTCAGGATGGTTCCCAGACCCAAGCTGGCACCAGTGGCAACTGGGGCTGGTTTGAGAGTGCCAAGGGACTCCTGCAATCTGCCATAAAGAACCAGGGCTGGTGAGTTTTCTTTGCCAGGGAAAAAGGGCCGATGTTTGTGTCTGGGTCCTGTGGCGGGAGTGGCGGCTGGCTCCTGAAATTCGGTGATTTTCAGGATGGTTCCCAGACCCAAGCTGGCACCAGTGGCAACTGGGGCTGGTTTGAGAGTGCCAAGGGACTCCTGCAATCTGCCATAAAGAACCAGGGCTGGTGAGTTTTCTTTGCCAGGGAAAAGGGCCGATGTTTGTGTCTGGGTCCTGTGGCCAGGAGTGGCTGGCTGGCTCCTGAAATTCGGTGATTTTCAGGATGGTTCCCAGACCCAAGCTGGCACCAGTGGCAACTGGGGCTGGTTTGAGAGTGCCAAGGGACTCCTGCAATCTGCCATAAAGAACCAGGGCTGGTGAGTTTTTCTTTGGAGGGAAAAGGGCCGAGTGTTTTGTCTGGGGTCCTGTGGCGGGAGTGGCGGCTGGCTCCTGAAATTCGGTGATTTTCAGGATGGTTCCCAGACCCAAGCTGGCACCAGTGGCAACTGGGGCTGGTTTGAGAGTGCCAAGGGACTCCTGCAATCTGCCATAAAGAACCAGGGCTGGTGAGTTTTCTTTGCCAGGGAAAAGGGCCGATGTTTGTGTCTGGGTCCTGTGGCCGGGAGTGGCCGGCTGGCACCTGAAATTCGGTGATTTTCAGGATGGTTCCCAGACCCAAGCTGGCACCAGTGGCAACTGGGGCTGGTTTGAGAGTGCCAAGGGACTCCTGCAATCTGCCATAAAGAACCAGGGCTGGTGAGTTTTTTCTTTGCCAGGGAAAAGGGCCGATGTTTGTGTCTGGGGTCCTGTGGCCGGGAGTGGCTGGCTGGTTCCTGAAACTCGGTGATTTTCAGGATGGTTCCCAAACCCAAGCTGGCACCAGTGGCAACTGGGGCTGGTTTGAGAGTGCCAAGGGACTCCTGCAATCTGCCATAAAGAACCAGGTCTGGTGAGTTTTCTTTGCCAGAAAAGGGGGCTGATGATTGTGTCTGGGTCCTGTGGCCAGGAGTGGCCGGCTGGCTCCTGAAATTCGGTGATTTTTCGGATGGTTCCCAAACCCAAGCTGGCACCAGTGGCAACTGGGGCTGGTTTGAGAGTGCCAAGGGACTCCTGCAATCTGCCATAAAGAACCAGGGCTGGTGAGTTTTCTTTGGAGGGAAAAGGGCCAATGTTTGTGTCTGGGGTCCTGTGGCCGGGAGTGGCGGCTGGCTCCTGAAATTCGGTGATTTTCAGGATGGTTCCCAGACCCAAGCTGGCACCAGTGGCAACTGGGGCTGGTTTGAGAGTGCCAAGGGACTCCTGCAATCTGCCATAAAGAACCAGGGCTGGTGAGTTTTCTTTTGGAGGGAAAAGGGCCAATGTTTGTGTCTGGGGTCCTGTGGCCGGGAGTGGCCGGCTGGCTCCTGAAATTCGGTGATTTTCAGGATGGTTCCCAGACCCAAGCTGGCACCAGTGGCAACTGGGGCTGGTTTGAGAGTGCCAAGGGACTCCTGCAATCTGCCATAAAGAACCAGGGCTGGTGAGTTTTCTTTGGAGGGAAAAGGGCCTTATGTTTTTGTCTGGGGTCCTGTGGCCGGGAGTGGCCGGCTGGCTCCTGAAATTCGGTGATTTTCAGGATGGTTCCCAGACCCAAGCTGGCACCAGTGGCAACTGGGGCTGGTTTGAGAGTGCCAAGGGACTCCTGCAATCTGCCATAAAGAACCAGGGATGGTGAGTTTTCTTTGGAGGGAAAAAGGGCCTTAGTGTTTGTCTGGGGTCCTGTGGCGGGAGTGGCGGCTGGCTCCTGAAATTCAGTGATTTTCAGGATGGTTCCCAGACCCAAGCTGGCACCAGTGGCAACTGGGGCTGGTTTGAGAGTGCCAAGGGACTCCTGCAATCTGCCATAAAGAACCAGGGCTGGTGAGTTTTCTTTGCCAGGGAAAAGGGCCTTGTTGTTTTCTCTGGGTCCTGTGGCTGGCAGTGGCCGGATGGCTCCTGAAATTCAGTGATTTTCAGGATGGTTCCCAGACCCAAGCTGGCACCAGTGGCAACTGGGTCTGGTTTGAGAGTGCCAAGGGACTCCTGCAATCTGCCATAAAGAACCAGGGCTGGTGAGTTTTCTTTGCCAAGGAAAAGGGCCGATGTTGGTGTCTGGGTCCTGTGGCGGGAGTGGCCGGCTGGCTCCTGAAATTCGGTGATTTTCAGGATGGTTCCGAGACCAAAGCTGGCACCAGTGGCAACTCGGGTGCTTTGAGAGTGCCAAGGGACTCCTGCAATCTGCCATAAAGAACCAGGGCTGGTGAGTTTTCTTTGCCAGGGAAAAGGGCCGATGTTTGTGTCTGGGTCCTGTGGCCAGGATTGGCCGGCTGGCTCCTGAAATTCGGTGATTTTCAGGATGGTTCCCAGACCCAAGCTGGCACCAGTGGCAACTGGGGCTGGTTTGACAGTGCCAAGGGACTCCTGCAATCTGCCATAAAGAACCAGGGCTGGTGAGTTTTCTTTGGAGGGAAAAGGGCCGATGTTTGTGTCTGGGTCCTCTGGCCGGGAGTGGCCGGCTGGCTCCTGAAATTCGGTGATTTTCAGGATGGTTCCCAAACCCAAGCCGGCACCAGTGGCAACTGGGGCTGGTTTGAGAGTGCCAAGGGACTCCTGCAATCTGCCATAAAGAACCAGGGCTGGTGAGTTTTCTTTGCAAGGGAAGTGGGCCTTTGTGTTTGCTGGGGTCCTGTGGCCGGCAGTGGCTGGCTGGCTCCTGAAATTCAGTGATTTTCAGGATGGTTCCCAAACCCAAGCTGGCACCAGTGGCAACTCGGGCATCTTTGAAAATACCAAGGGACTCCTGCAATCTGCCATAAAGGACCAGGGCTGGTGACTTTTCTTTGGAGGAAAAAGGCCGATGTTTGTGTCTGGGGTGCTGTGGCCGGTATGGCCGGCTGGCTCCTGAAATTTGGTGATTTTCAGGATGGTTCCCAGACCCAAGCTGGCACCAGTGGCAACTGGGGCTGGTTTGACAGTGCCAAGGGACTCCTGCAATCTGCCATAAAGAACCAGGGCTGGTGAGTTTTCTTTGCCAGGGAAAAGGGCCAATGTTTGTGTCTGGGTCCTGTGGCCAGGAGTGGCTGGCTGGCTCCTGAAATTCGGTGATTTTCAGGATGGTTCCCAGACCCAAGCTGGCACCAGTGGCAACTCGGGTGGTTTGAGAGTGCCAAGGAACTCCTGCAATCTGCCATAAAGAACCAGGAATGGTGAGTTTTCTTTGCCAGGGAAAAGGGCCTTAGTGTTTGTCTGGGGTCCTGTGGCCGGCAGTGGGCAGGCTGGCTCCTGAAATTCAGTGATTTTCAGGATGGTTCCCAGACCCAAGCTGGCACCAGTGGCAACTGGGGGCTGGTTTGAAAGTGCCAAGGGACTCCTGCAATCTGCCATAAAGAACCAGGGCTGGTGAGTTTTCTTTGGAGGGAAAAGGGCCAATGTTTGTGTCTGGGGTGCTGTGGCCGGGAGTGGCCGGCTGGCTCCTGAAATTCGGTGATTTTCAGGATGGTTCCCAGACCCAAGCTGGCACCAGTGGCAACTGGGGCTGGTTTGAGAGTGCCAAGGGACTCCTGCAATCTGCCATAAAGAACCAGGGCTGGTGAGTTTTCTTTGCCAGGGAAAAGGGCCTTAGTGTTTGTCTGGGGTCCTGTGGCCGGCAGTGGCCGGCTGGCTCCTGAAATTCGGTGATTTTCAGGATGGTTCCCAGACCCAAGCTGGCACCAGTGGCAACTGGGGCTGGTTTGAAAATGCCAAGGGACTCCTGCAATCTGCCATAAAGAACCAGGGCTGGTGAGTTTTCTTTGCCAGGGAAAAGGGCCAATGTTTTTGTCTGGGGTGCTGTGGCCGGGAGTGGCCGGCTGGCTCCTGAAATTCGGTGATTTTCAGGATGGTTCCCAGACCCAAGCTGGCACCAGTGGCAACTTGGGCTGGTTTGAGAGTGCCAAGGAACTCCTGCAATCTGCCATAAAGAACCAGGGCTGGTGACTTTTCTTTGCCAGGGAAAAGGGCTTTAGTGTTTGTCTGGGGTCCTGTGGCCGGCAGTGGCCGGCTGGCTCCTGAAATTCAGTGATTTTCAGGATGGTTCCCAAACCCAAGCTGGCACCAGTGGCAACTCGGGCATCTTTGAAAATACCAAGGGACTCCTGCAATCTGCCATAAAGAACCAGGGCTGGTGAGTTTTCTTTGGAGGGAAAAGGGCCGATGTTTGTGTCTGGGGTGCTGTGGCCGGGATGGCCGGCTGGCTCCTGAAATTTGGTGATTTTCAGGATGGTTCCCAGACCCAAGATGGCACCAGTGGCAACTGGGGCTGGTTTGACAGTGCCAAGGGACTCCTGCAATCTGCCATAAAGAACCAGGGCTGGTGAGTTTTCTTTGCCAGGGAAAAGGGCCAATGTTTGTGTCTGGGTGCTGTGGCCGGGAGTGGCCGGCTGGCTCCTGAAATTCGGTGATTTTCAGGATGGTTCCCAGACCCAAGCTGGCACCAGTGGCAACTGGGGCTGGTTTGAGAGTGCCAAGGGACTCCTGCAATCTGCCATAAAGAACCAGGGCTGGTGAGTTTTCTTTGGAGGGAAAAGGGCCAATGTTGGTGTCTGGGTCCTGTGGCCGGGAGTGGCCGGCTGGCTCCTGAAATTCAGTGATTTTCAGGATGGTTCCCAGACCCAAGCTGGCACCAGTGGCAACTGGGGCTGGTTTGAGAGTGCCAAGGGACTCCTGCAATCTGCCATAAAGAACCAGGGATGGTGAGTTTTCTTTGCAAGGGAAGAGGGCCTTAGTGTTTGTCTGGGGTCCTGTGGCCGGCAGTGGCAGGCTGGCTCCTGAAATTCGGTGATTTTCAGGATGGTTCCCAAACCCAAGCTGGCACCAGTGGCAACTGGGGCTGGTTTGAAAGTGCCAAGGGACTCCTGCAATCTGCCATAAAGAACCAGGGCTGGTGAGTTTTTCTTTGGAGGAAAAAGGGCCAATGTTTGTGTCTGGGGTGCTGTGGCCGGGAGTGGCGGCTGGCTCCTGAAATTCGGTGATTTTCAGGATGGTTCCCAGACCCAAGCCGGCACCAGTGGCAACTGGGGCTGGTTTGACAGTGCCAAGGGACTCCTGCAATCTGCCATAAAGAACCAGGGATGGTGAGTTTTCTTTGCTAGGGAAAAGGGCCTTAGTGTTTTGTCTGCGGTCCTGTGGCCGGCAGTGGCCGGATGGCTCCTGAAATTCAGTGATTTTCAGGATGGTTCCCAGACCCAAGCTGGCACCAGTGGCAACTGGGCCTGGTTTGAGAGTGCCAAGGGACTCCTGCAATCTGCCATAAAGAACCAGGGCTGGTGAGTTTTCTTTGCTAGGGAAAAGGGCCTTAGTGTTTTTCTGCGGTCCTGTGGCTGGCAGTGGCCGGATGGCTCCTGAAATTCAGTGATTTTCAGGATGGTTCCCAGACCCAAGCTGGCACCAGTGGCAACTGGGGCTGGTTTGAGAGTGCCAAGGGACTCCTGCAATCTGCCATAAAGAACCAGGGCTGGTGAGTTTTCTTTGCCAGGGAAAAGGGCCGATGTTGGTGTCTGGGTCCTGTGGCGGGAGTGGCCGGCTGGCTCCTGAAATTCGGTGATTTTCAGGATGGTTCCCAGACCCAAGCTGGCACCAGTGGCAACTGGGGCTGGTTTGAGAGTGCCAAGGGACTCCTGCAATCTGCCATAAAGAACCAGGGCTGGTGAGTTTTCTTTGGAGGAAAAGGGCCGATGTTTGTGTCTGGGGTCCTGTGGCCGGGAGTGGCCGGCTGGCTCCTGAAATTCGGTGATTTTCAGGATGGTTCCCAGACCCAAGCTGGCACCAGTGGCAACTGGGGCTGGTTTGAGAGTGCCAAGGGACTCCTGCAATCTGCCATAAAGAACCAGGGCTGGTGAGTTTTCTTTGCCAGGAAAAAGGGCCGATGTTTGTGTCTGGGGTCCTGTGGCCGGGAGTGGCGGCTGGCTCCTGAAATTCGGTGATTTTCAGGATGGTTCCCAGACCCAAGCTGGCACCAGTGGCAACTGGGGCTGGTTTGAGAGTGCCAAGGGACTCCTGCAATCTGCCATAAAGAACCAGGGCTGGTGAGTTTTCTTTGGAGGGAAAAGGGCCGATGTTTGTGTCTGGGGTCCTGTGGCCGGGAGTGGCGGCTGGCTCCTGAAATTCGGTGATTTTCAGGATGGTTCCCAGACCCAAGCTGGCACCAGTGGCAACTGGGGCTGGTTTGAGAGTGCCAAGGGACTCCTGCAATCTGCCATAAAGAACCAGGGCTGGTGAGTTTTCTTTGGGAGGGAAAAGGGCCGATGTTTGTGTCTGGGGTCCTGTGGCCGGGAGTGGCCGGCTGGCTCCTGAAATTCGGTGATTTTCAGGATGGTTCCCAAACCCAAGCTGGCACCAGTGGCAACTGGGGCTGGTTTGAGAGTGCCAAGGGACTCCTGCAATCTGCCATAAAGAACCAGGGCTGGTGAGTTTTTCTTTGGAGGGAAAAGGGCCGATGTTTGTGTCTGGGGTCCTGTGGCCGGGAGTGGCTGGCTGGCTCCTGAAATTCGGTGATTTTCAGGATGGTTCCCAGACCCAAGCTGGCACCAGTGGCAACTGGGGCTGGTTTGAGAGTGCCAAGGGACTCCTGCAATCTGCCATAAAGAACCAGGGCTGGTGAGTTTTCTTTGGAGGGAAAAGGGCCTTAGTGTTTGTCTGGGGTCCTGTGGCCGGGAGTGGCCGGCTGGCTCCTGAAATTCGGTGATTTTCAGGATGGTTCCCAAACCCAAGCTGGCACCAGTGGCAACTGGGGCTGGTTTGAGAGTGCCAAGGGACTCCTGCAATCTGCCATAAAGAACCAGGGCTGGTGAGTTTTCTTTGGAGGGAAAAGGGCCGATGTTTGTGTCTGGGGTCCTGTGGCGGGAGTGGCGGCTGGCTCCTGAAATTCGGTGATTTTCAGGATGGTTCCCAGACCCAAGCTGGCACCAGTGGCAACTGGGGCTGGTTTGAGAGTGCCAAGGGACTCCTGCAATCTGCCATAAAGAACCAGGGCTGGTGAGTTTTCTTTGCCAGGGAAAAGGGCCAATGTTTGTGTCTGGGGTCCTGTGGCCGGGAGTGGCGGCTGGCTCCTGAAATTCGGTGATTTTCAGGATGGTTCCCAGACCCAAGCTGGCACCAGTGGCAACTGGGGCTGGTTTGAGAGTGCCAAGGGACTCCTGCAATCTGCCATAAAGAACCAGGGCTGGTGAGTTTTCTTTGCCAGGGAAAAGGGCCAATGTTTGTGTCTGGGGTCCTGTGGCCGGGAGTGGCCGGCTGGCTCCTGAAATTCGGGTGATTTTCAGGATGGTTCCCAGACCCAAGCTGGCACCAGTGGCAACTGGGGCTGGTTTGAGAGTGCCAAGGGACTCCTGCAATCTGCCATAAAGAACCAGGGCTGGTGAGTTTTCTTTGGAGGGAAAAGGGCCGATGTTTGTGTCTGGGTCCTGTGGCCGGGAGTGGCCGGCTGGCTCCTGAAATTCGGTGATTTTCAGGATGGTTCCCAGACCCAAGCTGGCACCAGTGGCAACTGGGGCTGGTTTGAGAGTGCCAAGGGACTCCTGCAATCTGCCATAAAGAACCAGGGCTGGTGAGTTTTCTTTTGGAGGGAAAAGGGCCAATGTTTGTGTCTGGGGTCCTGTGGCGGGAGTGGGCGGCTGGCTCCTGAAATTCGGTGATTTTCAGGATGGTTCCCAGACCCAAGCTGGCACCAGTGGCAACTGGGGCTGGTTTGAGAGTGCCAAGGGACTCCTGCAATCTGCCATAAAGAACCAGGGCTGGTGAGTTTTCTTTGCCAGGGAAAAGGGCTGATGTTGGTGTCTGGGGTCCTGTGGCCGGGAGTGGCCGGCTGGCTCCTGAAATTCGGTGATTTTCAGGATGGTTCCCAGACCCAAGCTGGCACCAGTGGCAACTGGGGCTGGTTTGAGAGTGCCAAGGGACTCCTGCAATCTGCCATAAAGAACCAGGGCTGGTGAGTTTTCTTTGGAGGGGAAAAGGGCCGATGTTGGTGTCTGGGTCCTGTGGCCGGAGTGGCGGCTGGCTCCTGAAATTTGGTGATTTTCAGGATGGTTCCCAGACCCAAGCTGGCACCAGTGGCAACTGGGGCTGGTTTGAGAGTGCCAAGGGACTCCTGCAATCTGCCATAAAGAACCAGGGCTGGTGAGTTTTCTTTGGAGGGGAAAAGGGCCGATGTTTGTGTCTGGGGTCCTGTGGCCGGGAGTGGCCGGCTGGCTCCTGAAATTCGGTGATTTTCAGGATGGTTCCCAGACCCAAGCTGGCACCAGTGGCAACTGGGGCTGGTTTGAGAGTGCCAAGGGACTCCTGCAATCTGCCATAAAGAACCAGGGCTGGTGAGTTTTCTTTGCCAGGGGAAAAGGGCCAATGTTTGTGTCTGGGGTCCTGTGGCCGGGAGTGGCGGCTGGCTCCTGAAATTCGGTGATTTTCAGGATGGTTCCCCAGACCCAAGCTGGCACCAGTGGCAACTGGGGCTGGTTTGAGAGTGCCAAGGGACTCCTGCAATCTGCCATAAAGAACCAGGGCTGGTGAGAGTTTTCTTTGCCAGGAAAAGGGCCAATGTGTTTGTCTGGGGTCCTGTGGCCGGGAGTGGCCGGCTGGCTCCTGAAATTCGGGTGATTTTCAGGATGGTTCCCAGACCCAAGCTGGCACCAGTGGCAACTGGGGCTGGTTTGAGAGTGCCAAGGGACTCCTGCAATCTGCCATAAAGAACCAGGGCTGGTGAGTTTTCTTTGGAGGGAAAAAGGGCCAATGTTTGTGTCTGGGGTCCTGTGGCCGGGAGTGGCCGGCTGGCTCCTGAAATTCGGTGATTTTCAGGATGGTTCCCAGACCCAAGCTGGCACCAGTGGCAACTGGGGCTGGTTTGAGAGTGCCAAGGGACTCCTGCAATCTGCCATAAAGAACCAGGGCTGGTGAGTTTTCTTTGGAGGAAAAAGGGCCCATGTTTTTGTCTGGGGTCCTGTGGCCGGGAGTGGCGGCTGGCTCCTGAAATTCGGTGATTTTCAGGATGGTTCCCAGACCCAAGCTGGCACCAGTGGCAACTGGGGCTGGTTTGAGAGTGCCAAGGGACTCCTGCAATCTGCCATAAAGAACCAGGGCTGGTGAGTTTTCTTTGCCAGGGAAAGGGCCGATGTTTGTTTGTCTGGGTCCTGTGGCCGGGAGTGGCCGGCTGGCTCCTGAAATTCAGTGATTTTCAGGATGGTTCCCAGACCCAAGCTGGCACCAGTGGCAACTGGGGCTGGTTTGAGAGTGCCAAGGGACTCCTGCAATCTGCCATAAAGAACCAGGGCTGGTGAGTTTTCTTTGGAGGGAAAAGGGCCGATGTTTGTGTCTGGGGTCCTGTGGCCCGGGAGTGGCGGCTGGCTCCTGAAATTTGGTGATTTTCAGGATGGTTCCCAGACCCAAGCTGGCACCAGTGGCAACTGGGGCTGGTTTGAGAGTGCCAAGGGACTCCTGCAATCTGCCATAAAGAACCAGGGCTGGTGAGTTTTCTTTGGAGGGAAAAGGGCCAATGTTTGTGTCTGGGGTCCTGTGGCCGGGAGTGGCGGCTGGCTCCTGAAATTCGGTGATTTTCAGGATGGTTCCCAGACCCAAGCTGGCACCAGTGGCAACTGGGGCTGGTTTGAGAGTGCCAAGGGACTCCTGCAATCTGCCATAAAGAACCAGGGCTGGTGAGTTTTCTTTGGAGGGAAAAGGGCCGATGTTTGTGTTTGGGTCCTGTGGCCGGGAGTGGCCGGCTGGCTCCTGAAATTCGGTGATTTTCAGGATGGTTCCCAGACCCAAGCTGGCACCAGTGGCAACTCGGGCTGGTTTGAGAGTGCCAAGGGACTCCTGCAATCTGCCATAAAGAACCAGGGCTGGTGAGTTTTCTTTGGAGGGAAAAGGGCCGATGTTTGTGTCTGGGGTCCTGTGGCCGGGAGTGGCGGCTGGCTCCTGAAATTCGGTGATTTTCAGGATGGTTCCCAGACCCAAGCTGGCACCAGTGGCAACTGGGGCTGGTTTGAGAGTGCCAAGGGACTCCTGCAATCTGCCATAAAGAACCAGGGCTGGTGAGTTTTCTTTGCCAGGGAAAAGGGCCGATGTTTGTGTCTGGGGTCCTGTGGCCAGGAGTGGCCGGCTGGCTCCTGAAATTCGGTGATTTTCAGGATGGTTCCCAGACCCAAGCTGGCACCAGTGGCAACTGGGGCTGGTTTGAGAGTGCCAAGGACTCCTGCAATCTGCCATAAAGAACCAGGGCTGGTGAGTTTTCTTTGCCAGGGAAAAGGGCCTTATGTTTGTGTCTGGGGTCCTGTGGCCGGAGTGGCCGGCTGGCTCCTGAAATTCGGGTGATTTTCAGGATGGTTCCCAGACCCAAGCTGGCACCAGTGGCAACTGGGGCTGGTTTGAGAGTGCCAAGGGACTCCTGCAATCTGCCATAAAGAACCAGGGCTGGTGAGTTTTCTTTGGAGGAAAAGGGCCGATGTTTGTGTCTGGGGTCCTGTGGCCAGGAGTGGCCGGCTGGCTCCTGAAATTTGGTGATTTTCAGGATGGTTCCCAGACCCAAGCTGGCACCAGTGGCAACTGGGGCTGGTTTGAGAGTGCCAAGGACTCCTGCAATCTGCCATAAAGAACCAGGGCTGGTGAGTTTTCTTTGGAGGGAAAAGGGCCGATGTTTGTGTCTGGGGTCCTGTGGCCGGGAGTGGCGGCTGGCTCCTGAAATTCGGTGATTTTCAGGATGGTTCCCAGACCCAAGCTGGCACCAGTGGCAACTCGGGCTGGTTTGAGAGTGCCAAGGGACTCCTGCAATCTGCCATAAAGAACCAGGGCTGGTGAGTTTTCTTTGGAGGGAAAAGGGCCGATGTTGGTGTCTGGGGTCCTGTGGCCGGGAGTGGCCGGCTGGCTCCTGAAATTTGGTGATTTTCAGGATGGTTCCCAGACCCAAGCTGGCACCAGTGGCAACTGGGGCTGGTTTGAGAGTGCCAAGGGACTCCTGCAATCTGCCATAAAGAACCAGGGCTGGTGAGTTTTCTTTGAGGAAAAGGGCCGATGTTTGTGTCTGGGGTCCTGTGGCCGGGAGTGGTGCCGGCTGGCTCCTGAAATTCGGTGATTTTCAGGATGGTTCCCAGACCCAAGCTGGCACCAGTGGCAACTCGGGCTGGTTTGAGAGTGCCAAGGGACTCCTGCAATCTGCCATAAAGAACCAGGGCTGGTGAGTTTTCTTTGGAGGGAAAAGGGCCGATGTTTGTGTCTGGGGTCCTGTGGCGGGAGTGGGCGGCTGGCTCCTGAAATTCGGTGATTTTCAGGATGGTTCCCAGACCCAAGCTGGCACCAGTGGCAACTCGGGCTGGTTTGAGAGTGCCAAGGGACTCCTGCAATCTGCCATAAAGAACCAGGGCTGGTGAGTTTTCTTTGGAGGGAAAAGGGCCGATGTTTGTGTCTGGGGTCCTGTGGCCGGGAGTGGCCGGCTGGCTCCTGAAATTCGGTGATTTTCAGGATGGTTCCCAGACCCAAGCTGGCACCAGTGGCAACTGGGGCTGGTTTGAGAGTGCCAAGGGACTCCTGCAATCTGCCATAAAGAACCAGGGCTGGTGAGTTTTCTTTGAGGAAAAAGGGCCGATGTTGGTGTCTGGGGTCCTGTGGCCGGGAGTGGCCGGCTGGCTCCTGAAATTCGGTGATTTTCAGGATGGTTCCCAGACCCAAGCTGGCACCAGTGGCAACTGGGGCTGGTTTGAGAGTGCCAAGGGACTCCTGCAATCTGCCATAAAGAACCAGGGCTGGTGAGTTTTCTTTGGAGGGAAAAGGGCCGATGTTTGTGTCTGGGTCCTGTGGCCGGGAGTGGCCGGCTGGCTCCTGAAATTTGGTGATTTTCAGGATGGTTCCCAGACCCAAGCTGGCACCAGTGGCAACTGGGGCTGGTTTGAGAGTGCCAAGGGACTCCTGCAATCTGCCATAAAGAACCAGGGCTGGTGAGTTTTCTTTGGAGGAAAAGGGCCGATGTTGGTGTCTGGGGTCCTGTGGCCGGGAGTGGCGGCTGGCTCCTGAAATTCGGGTGATTTTCAGGATGGTTCCCAGACCCAAGCTGGCACCAGTGGCAACTGGGGCTGGTTTGAGAGTGCCAAGGGACTCCTGCAATCTGCCATAAAGAACCAGGGCTGGTGAGTTTTCTTTGGAGGGAAAAGGGCCGATGTTTGTGTATGGGGTCCTGTGGCCGGGAGTGGCGGCTGGCTCCTGAAATTCGGTGATTTTCAGGATGGTTCCCAGACCCAAGCTGGCACCAGTGGCAACTGGGGCTGGTTTGAGAGTGCCAAGGACTCCTGCAATCTGCCATAAAGAACCAGGGCTGGTGAGTTTTCTTTGGAGGGAAAAGGGCCAATGTTTGTGTCTGGGGTCCTGTGGCCGGGAGTGGCGGCTGGCTCCTGAAATTCGGTGATTTTCAGGATGGTTCCCAGACCCAAGCTGGCACCAGTGGCAACTGGGGCTGGTTTGAGAGTGCCAAGGGACTCCTGCAATCTGCCATAAAGAACCAGGGCTGGTGAGTTTTCTTTGGAGGGAAAAGGGCCGATGTTTGTGTCTGGGTCCTGTGGCCGGGAGTGGCGGCTGGCTCCTGAAATTCAGGTGATTTTCAGGATGGTTCCCAGACCCAAGGGCTGGCACCAGTGGCAACTCGGGCTGGTTTGAGAGTGCCAAGGGACTCCTGCAATCTGCCATAAAGAACCAGGGCTGGTGAGTTTTCTTTGAGGGAAAAGGGCCGATGTTTGTGTCTATGGGGTCCTGTGGCCGGGAGTGGCCGGCTGGCTCCTGAAATTGGTGATTTTCAGGATGGTTCCCAGACCCAAGCTGGCACCAGTGGCAACTGGGGCTGGTTTGAGAGTGCCAAGGGACTCCTGCAATCTGCCATAAAGAACCAGGGCTGGTGAGTTTTCTTTGGAGGGAAAAGGGCCGATGTTGGTGTCTGGGGTCCTGTGGCCGGGAGTGGCTGGCTGGCTCCTGAAATTTGGTGATTTTCAGGATGGTTCCCAGACCCAAGCTGGCACCAGTGGCAACTGGGGCTGGTTTGAGAGTGCCAAGGGACTCCTGCAATCTGCCATAAAGAACCAGGGCTGGTGAGTTTTCTTTGGAGGGAAAAGGGCCGATGTTTGTGTCTGGGGTCCTGTGGCCGGGAGTGGCCGGCTGGCTCCTGAAATTCGGTGATTTTCAGGATGGTTCCCAGACCCAAGCTGGCACCAGTGGCAACTGGGGCTGGTTTGAGAGTGCCAAGGGACTCCTGCAATCTGCCATAAAGAACCAGGGCTGGTGAGTTTTCTTTGGAGGAAAAGGGCCGATGTTTGTGTCTGGGGTCCTGTGGCCGGGAGTGGCCGGCTGGCTCCTGAAATTCGGTGATTTTCAGGATGGTTCCCAGACCCAAGCTGGCACCAGTGGCAACTCGGGCTGGTTTGAGAGTGCCAAAGGACTCCTGCAATCTGCCATAAAGAACCAGGGCTGGTGAGTTTTCTTTGGAGGAAAAGGGCCGATGTTGGTGTCTGGGGTCCTGTGGCGGGAGTGGCGGCTGGCTCCTGAAATTCGGTGATTTTCAGGATGGTTCCCAGACCCAAGCTGGCACCAGTGGCAACTGGGGGCTGGTTTGAGAGTGCCAAGGGACTCCTGCAATCTGCCATAAAGAACCAGGGCTGGTGAGTTTTCTTTGAGGAAAAGGGCCGATGTTTGTGTCTGGGGTCCTGTGGCCGGGAGTGGCTGGCTGGTTCCTGAAACTCGGTGATTTTCAGGATGGTTCCCAAACCCAAGCTGGCACCAGTGGCAACTGGGGCTGGTTTGAGAGTGCCAAGGGACTCCTGCCATCTGCCATAAAGAACCAGGGCTGGTGAGTTTTCTTTGGAGGGAAAAGGGCCGACGTTTGTGTCTGGGGTCCTGTGGCCGGGAGTGGCGGCTGGCTCCTGAAATTCGGTGATTTTCAGGATGGTTCCCAGACCCAAGCTGGCACCAGTGGCAACTGGGGCTGGTTTGAAAGTGCCAAGGGACTCCTGCAATCTGCCATAAAGAACCAGGGCTGGTGAGTTTTCTTTGGAGGGAAAAGGGCCAATGTTTGTGTCTGGGGTCCTGTGGCGGGAGTGGCGGCTGGCTCCTGAAATTCGGTGATTTTCAGGATGGTTCCCAGACCCAAGCTGGCACCAGTGGCAACTGGGGCTGGTTTGAGAGTGCCAAGGGACTCCTGCAATCTGCCATAAAGAACCAGGGCTGGTGAGTTTTCTTTGCCAGGGAAAAAGGGCCTTAGTGTTTTTGTCTGGGGTCCTGTGGCTGGCAGTGGCGGCTGGCTCCTGAAATTCGGTGATTTTCAGGATGGTTCCCAGACCCAAGCTGGCACCAGTGGCAACTGGGGCTGGTTTGAGAGTGCCAAGGGACTCCTGCAATCTGCCATAAAGAACCAGGGCTGGTGAGTTTTCTTTTGGAGGAAAAGGGCCAATGTTTTTGTCTGGGGTCCTGTGGCCGGGAGTGGCTGGCTGGCTCCTGAAATTCAGTGATTTTCAGGATGGTTCCCAGACCCAAGCTGGCACCAGTGGCAACTGGGGCTGGTTTGAGAGTGCCAAGGGACTCCTGCAATCTGCCATAAAGAACCAGGGCTGGTGAGTTTTCTTTGCCAAGTAAAGGGCCGATGTTTGTGTCTGGGTCCTGTGGCCGGAGTGGCCGGCTGGCTCCTGAAATTCGGGTGATTTTCAGGATGGTTCCCAGACCCAAGCTGGCACCAGTGGCAACTGGGGCTGGTTTGAGAGTGCCAAGGGACTCCTGCAATCTGCCATAAAGAACCAGGGCTGGTGAGTTTTCTTTGGAGGAAAAGGGCCGATGTTTGTGTCTGGGGTCCTGTGGCCGGGAGTGGCGGCTGGCTCCTGAAATTCGGTGATTTTCAGGATGGTTCCCAGACCCAAGCTGGCACCAGTGGCAACTGGGGCTGGTTTGAGAGTGCCAAGGACTCCTGCAATCTGCCATAAAGAACCAGGGCTGGTGAGTTTTCTTTGGAGGGAAAAGGGCCAATGTTTGTGTCTGGGGTCCTGTGGCCGGGAGTGGCGGCTGGCTCCTGAAATTCGGTGATTTTCAGGATGGTTCCCAGACCCAAGCTGGCACCAGTGGCAACTGGGGCTGGTTTGAGAGTGCCAAGGGACTCCTGCAATCTGCCATAAAGAACCAGGGCTGGTGAGTTTTCTTTGGAGGGAAAAGGGCCGATGTTGGTGTCTGGGGTCCTGTGGCCAGGAGTGGCCGGCTGGCTCCTGAAATTTGGTGATTTTCAGGATGGTTCCCAGACCCAAGCTGGCACCAGTGGCAACTGGGGCTGGTTTGAGAGTGCCAAGGGACTCCTGCAATCTGCCATAAAGAACCAGGGCTGGTGAGTTTTCTTTGGAGGAAAAGGGCCGATGTTGGTGTCTGGGTCCTGTGGCCAGGAGTGGTGGCTGGCTCCTGAAATTTGGTGATTTTCAGGATGGTTCCCAGACCCAAGCTGGCACCAGTGGCAACTGGGGCTGGTTTGAGAGTGCCAAGGGACTCCTGCAATCTGCCATAAAGAACCAGGGCTGGTGAGTTTTCTTTGGAGGGAAAAGGGCCAATGTTGGTGTCTGGGGTCCTGTGGCCGGGAGTGGCCGGCTGGCTCCTGAAATTCGGTGATTTTCAGGATGGTTCCCAGACCCAAGCTGGCACCAGTGGCAACTCGGGCTGGTTTGAGAGTGCCAAGGGACTCCTGCAATCTGCCATAAAGAACCAGGGCTGGTGAGTTTTCTTTGGAGGGAAAAGGGCCGATGTTGGTGTCTGGGGTGCTGTGGCCGGGAGTGGCGGCTGGCTCCTGAAATTCGGTGATTTTCAGGATGGTTCCCAGACCCAAGCTGGCACCAGTGGCAACTGGGGCTGGTTTGAGAGTGCCAAGGGACTCCTGCAATCTGCCATAAAGAACCAGGGCTGGTGAGTTTTCTTTGCCAAGTAAAGAGCCGATGTTGGTGTCTGGGTCCTGTGGCCAGGAGTGGCCGGCTGGCTCCTGAAATTCGGTGATTTTCAGGATGGTTCCCAGACCCAAGCTGGCACCAGTGGCAACTGGGGCTGGTTTGAGAGTGCCAAGGGACTCCTGCAATCTGCCATAAAGAACCAGGGCTGGTGAGTTTTCTTTGGAGGAAAAAGGGCCGATGTTTGTGTCTGGGGGTCCTGTGGCCAGGAGTGGCGGCTGGCTCCTGAAATTCGGTGATTTTCAGGATGGTTCCCAGACCCAAGCTGGCACCAGTGGCAACTGGGGCTGGTTTGAGAGTGCCAAGGGACTCCTGCAATCTGCCATAAAGAACCAGGGCTGGTGAGTTTTCTTTGGAGGAAAAGGGCCAATGTTTGTGTCTGGGGTCCTGTGGCCGGGAGTGGGCGGCTGGCTCCTGAAATTCGGTGATTTTCAGGATGGTTCCCAGACCCAAGCTGGCACCAGTGGCAACTGGGGCTGGTTTGAGAGTGCCAAGGGACTCCTGCAATCTGCCATAAAGAACCAGGGCTGGTGAGTTTTCTTTGCCAGGGAAAAGGGCCGATGTAAAGAACCAGGTGTGTCTGGGGTCCTGTGGCCGGGAGTGGCGGCTGGCTCCTGAAATTCGGTGATTTTCAGGATGGTTCCCAGACCCAAGCTGGCACCAGTGGCAACTGGGGCTGGTTTGAGAGTGCCAAGGGACTCCTGCAATCTGCCATAAAGAACCAGGGCTGGTGAGTTTTCTTTGGAGGGAAAAGGGCCAATGTTGGTGTCTGGGGTCCTGTGGCCGGGAGTGGACGGCTGGCTCCTGAAATTCGGTGATTTTCAGGATGGTTCCCAGACCCAAGCTGGCACCAGTGGCAACTGGGGCTGGTTTGAGAGTGCCAAGGGACTCCTGCAATCTGCCATAAAGAACCAGGGCTGGTGAGTTTTCTTTGCCAGGGGAAAAGGGCCGATGTTGGTGTGGGGGTCCTGTGGCCGGGAGTGGCCGGCTGGCTCCTGAAATTCGGTGATTTTCAGGATGGTTCCCAGACCCAAGCTGGCACCAGTGGCAACTGGGGCTGGTTTGAGAGTGCCAAGGGACTCCTGCAATCTGCCATAAAGAACCAGGGCTGGTGAGTTTTCTTTGGAGGGAAAAGGGCCGATGTTTGTGTCTGGGGTCCTGTGGCCGGGAGTGGCCGGCTGGCTCCTGAAATTCGGTGATTTTCAGGATGGTTCCCAGACCCAAGCTGGCACCAGTGGCAACTGGGGCTGGTTTGAGAGTGCCAAGGGACTCCTGCAATCTGCCATAAAGAACCAGGGCTGGTGAGTTTTCTTTGCCAGGGAAAAGGGCCGATGTTTGTGTCTGGGTCCTGTGGCCGGGAGTGGCTGGCTGGCTCCTGAAATTCGGTGATTTTCAGGATGGTTCCCAGACCCAAGCTGGCACCAGTGGCAACTGGGGCTGGTTTGAGAGTGCCAAGGGACTCCTGCAATCTGCCATAAAGAACCAGGGCTGGTGAGTTTTCTTTGCCAGGGAAAAGGGCCGATGTTTGTGTCTGGGGTCCTGTGGCGGGAGTGGCGGCTGGCTCCTGAAATTCGGTGATTTTCAGGATGGTTCCCAGACCCAAGCTGGCACCAGTGGCAACTGGGGCTGGTTTGAGAGTGCCAAGGGACTCCTGCAATCTGCCATAAAGAACCAGGGCTGGTGAGTTTTCTTTGCCAGGGAAAAGGGCCGATGTGTTTGTCTGGGGTCCTGTGGCCGGGAGTGGCCGGCTGGCTCCTGAAATTCGGTGATTTTCAGGATGGTTCCCAGACCCAAGCTGGCACCAGTGGCAACTGGGGCTGGTTTGAGAGTGCCAAGGGACTCCTGCAATCTGCCATAAAGAACCAGGGCTGGTGAGTTTTCTTTGCCAGGGAAAAGGGCCGATGTTTGTGTCTGGGGTCCTGTGGCCGGGAGTGGCGGCTGGCTCCTGAAATTCGGTGATTTTCAGGATGGTTCCCAGACCCAAGCTGGCACCAGTGGCAACTGGGGCTGGTTTGAGAGTGCCAAGGGACTCCTGCAATCTGCCATAAAGAACCAGGGCTGGTGAGTTTTCTTTGGAGGGAAAAGGGCCGATGTTTGTGTCTGGGGTCCTGTGGCCGGGAGTGGCGGCTGGCTCCTGAAATTCGGTGATTTTCAGGATGGTTCCCAGACCCAAGCTGGCACCAGTGGCAACTGGGGCTGGTTTGAGAGTGCCAAGGGACTCCTGCAATCTGCCATAAAGAACCAGGGCTGGTGAGTTTTTCTTTGGAGGGAAAAGGGCCGATGTTGGTGTCTGGGTCCTGTGGCCGGGAGTGGCCGGCTGGCTCCTGAAATTCGGTGATTTTCAGGATGGTTCCCAGACCCAAGCTGGCACCAGTGGCAACTGGGGCTGGTTTGAGAGTGCCAAGGGACTCCTGCAATCTGCCATAAAGAACCAGGGCTGGTGAGTTTTCTTTGCCAGGAAAAGGGCCGATGTTTGGTGTCTGGGGGTCCTGTGGCCGGGAGTGGCGGCTGGCTCCTGAAATTCGGTGATTTTCAGGATGGTTCCCAGACCCAAGCTGGCACCAGTGGCAACTGGGGCTGGTTTGAGAGTGCCAAGGGACTCCTGCAATCTGCCATAAAGAACCAGGGCTGGTGAGTTTTCTTTGGAGGGAAAAGGGCGATGTTTGTGTCTGGGGTCCTGTGGCTGGGAGTGGCGGCTGGCTCCTGAAATTCAGTGATTTTCAGGATGGTTCCCAGACCCAAGCTGGCACCAGTGGCAACTGGGGCTGGTTTGAGAGTGCCAAGGGACTCCTGCAATCTGCCATAAAGAACCAGGGCTGGTGAGTTTTCTTTTGAGGGAAAAGGGCCGATGTTTGTGTCTG
Source organism: Camarhynchus parvulus (assembly GCF_901933205.1). Taxonomy (NCBI): domain Eukaryota; kingdom Metazoa; phylum Chordata; class Aves; order Passeriformes; family Thraupidae; genus Camarhynchus; species Camarhynchus parvulus. The sequence continues at coordinate 19,511 of NW_022148427.1, forward strand.
GGTCCTGTGGCCGGGAGTGGCCGGCTGGCTCCTGAAATTCGGTGATTTTCAGGATGGTTCCCAGACCCAAGCTGGCACCAGTGGCAACTGGGGCTGGTTTGAGAGTGCCAAGGGACTCCTGCAATCTGCCATAAAGAACCAGGGCTGGTGAGTTTTCTTTGGAGGGAAAAGGGCCGATGTTTGTGTCTGGGTCCTGTGGCCGGGAGTGGCGGCTGGCTCCTGAAATTCGGTGATTTTCAGGATGGTTCCCAGACCCAAGCTGGCACCAGTGGCAACTGGGGCTGGTTTGAGAGTGCCAAGGGACTCCTGCAATCTGCCATAAAGAACCAGGGCTGGTGAGTTTTCTTTGGAGGGAAAAGGGCCGATGTTTGTGTCTGGGTCCTGTGGCCGGGAGTGGCCGGCTGGCTCCTGAAATTCGGTGATTTTCAGGATGGTTCCCAGACCCAAGCTGGCACCAGTGGCAACTGGGGCTGGTTTGAGAGTGCCAAGGGACTCCTGCAATCTGCCATAAAGAACCAGGGCTGGTGAGTTTTCTTTGCCAGGAAAAGGGCCGATGTTTGTGTCTGGGGTCCTGTGGCCGGGAGTGGGCGGCTGGCTCCTGAAATTCGGTGATTTTCAGGATGGTTCCCAGACCCAAGCTGGCACCAGTGGCAACTCGGGCTGGTTTGAGAGTGCCAAGGGACTCCTGCAATCTGCCATAAAGAACCAGGGCTGGTGAGTTTTCTTTGGAGGGAAAAGGGCCGATGTTTGTGTCTGGGGTCCTGTGGCCAGGAGTGGCCGGCTGGCTCCTGAAATTCGGTGATTTTCAGGATGGTTCCCAGACCCAAGCTGGCACCAGTGGCAACTGGGGCTGGTTTGAGAGTGCCAAGGGACTCCTGCAATCTGCCATAAAGAACCAGGGCTGGTGAGTTTTCTTTGCCAGGAAAAGGGCGATGTTTGTGTCTGGGTCCTGTGGCCGGGAGTGGCGGCTGGCTCCTGAAATTCGGTGATTTTCAGGATGGTTCCCCAGACCCAAGCTGGCACCAGTGGCAACTGGGGCTGGTTTGAGAGTGCCAAGGGACTCCTGCAATCTGCCATAAAGAACCAGGGCTGGTGAGTTTTCTTTGGAGGGGAAAAGGGCCTTATGTTTGTCTGGGGTCCTGTGGCGGGAGTGGCTGGCTGGCTCCTGAAATTCGGTGATTTTCAGGATGGTTCCCAGACCCAAGCTGGCACCAGTGGCAACTGGGGCTGGTTTGAGAGTGCCAAGGGACTCCTGCAATCTGCCATAAAGAACCAGGGCTGGTGAGTTTTCTTTGGAGGGAAAAGGGCCGATGTTTGTGTCTGGGGTCCTGTGGCCGGGAGTGGCCGGCTGGCTCCTGAAATTCGGTGATTTTCAGGATGGTTCCCAGACCCAAGCTGGCACCAGTGGCAACTGGGGCTGGTTTGAGAGTGCCAAGGGACTCCTGCAATCTGCCATAAAGAACCAGGGCTGGTGAGTTTTCTTTTGGAGGGAAAAGGGCCGATGTTTTTGTCTGGGGTCCTGTGGCGGGAGTGGCGGCTGGCTCCTGAAATTCGGTGATTTTCAGGATGGTTCCCAGACCCAAGCTGGCACCAGTGGCAACTGGGGCTGGTTTGAAAGTGCCAAGGGACTCCTGCAATCTGCCATAAAGAACCAGGGCTGGTGAGTTTTCTTTGGAGGGAAAAAGGGCCAATGTTTGTGTCTGGGGTCCTGTGGCGGGAGTGGCGGCTGGCTCCTGAAATTCGGTGATTTTCAGGATGGTTCCCAGACCCAAGCTGGCACCAGTGGCAACTGGGGCTGGTTTGAGAGTGCCAAGGGACTCCTGCAATCTGCCATAAAGAACCAGGGCTGGTGAGTTTTTCTTTGCCAGGAAAAGGGGCGATGTTGGTGTCTGGGGTCCTGTGGCGGGAGTGGGCGGCTGGCTCCTGAAATTCGGTGATTTTCAGGATGGTTCCCAAACCCAAGCTGGCACCAGTGGCAACTGGGGCTGGTTTGAGAGTGCCAAGGGACTCCTGCAATCTGCCATAAAGAACCAGGGCTGGTGAGTTTTCTTTGGAGGGAAAAAGGGCCGATGTTTGTGTGGGGTCCTGTGGCGGGGAGTGGGCGGCTGGCTCCTGAAATTTGGTGATTTTCAGGATGGTTCCCAGACCCAAGCTGGCACCAGTGGCAACTGGGGCTGGTTTGAGAGTGCCAAGGGACTCCTGCAATCTGCCATAAAGAACCAGGGCTGGTGAGTTTTCTTTGCCAGAAAAAAGGGCCAATGTTTGTGTCTGGGTCCTGTGGCGGGAGTGGCGGCTGGCTCCTGAAATTCGGTGATTTTCAGGATGGTTCCCAGACCCAAGCTGGCACCAGTGGCAACTGGGGCTGGTTTGAGAGTGCCAAGGGACTCCTGCAATCTGCCATAAAGAACCAGGGCTGGTGAGTTTTCTTTGGAGGGAAAAGGGCCAATGTTTGTGTCTGGGTCCTGTGGCCGGGAGTGGCGGCTGGCTCCTGAAATTCGGTGATTTTCAGGATGGTTCCCAGAGACAAGCTGGCACCAGTGGCAACTGGGGCTGGTTTGAGAGTGCCAAGGGACTCCTGCAATCTGCCATAAAGAACCAGGGATGGTGAGTTTTCTTTGAGGGAAAAGGGCCGATGTTTTGTCTGGGGTCCTGTGGCCGGGAGTGGCGGCTGGATCCTGAAATTCGGTGATTTTCAGGATGGTTCCCAAACCCAAGCTGGCACCAGTGGCAACTGGGGCTGGTTTGAGAGTGCCAAGGGACTCCTGCAATCTGCCATAAAGAACCAGGGCTGGTGAGTTTTCTTTGGAGGGGAAAAGGGCCAATGTTTGTGTCTGGGTCCTGTGGCGGGAGTGGCGGCTGGCTCCTGAAATTTGGTGATTTTCAGGATGGTTCCCAGACCCAAGCTGGCACCAGTGGCAACTGGGGCTGGTTTGAGAGTGCCAAGGGACTCCTGCAATCTGCCATAAAGAACCAGGGATGGTGAGTTTTCTTTGCTAGGGAAAAGGGCCTTAGTGTTTGTCTGGGGGTCCTGTGGCGGCAGTGGCGGCTGGCTCCTGAAATTCAGTGATTTTCAGGATGGTTCCCAGACCCAAGCTGGCACCAGTGGCAACTGGGGCTGGTTTGAGAGTG
>NW_022148428.1:0-22622 GCF_901933205.1 Camarhynchus parvulus
CCTCTCCCAGACCCAAGCTGGCACCAGTGCCAGCTCGGGCTGGTTTGATAGATACCAACAGGTCCCACAATCTGCCATCAAGGACTGGGGCTGGTGAGTTTTTGTTTCAGAGGAAAGGCCGTTGTTTATGTTTGGGGGCCATAGGCCTGGGTGGCCGGCTGGCTCCTGAAAATCAGCGATCATGCAGGATGCCTCCCAGACCCAAGCTGGCACCAGTGCCAACTCGGGCTGGTTTGATAGTGCCAACGGGTCCCACAATCTGCCATCAAGGACCGGGGCTGGTGACTTTTGTTTCAGAGGGAAAGGCCCGTTGTTTATGTTTGGGGGCCATAGGCCGGAGTGGCGGCTGGCTCCTGAAAATCCAGCGATCGCGGGATGCCTCCCAGACCCAAGCTGGCACCAGTGCCAACTCGGGCTGGTTTGATAGTGCCAACGAGTCCCACAATCTGCCATCAAGGACCGGGGCTGGTGAGTTTTGTTTCAGAGGAAAGGCCCGTTGTTTATGTTTGGGGGCCATAGGCCGGGTGGCGGCTGGCTCCTGAAAATCCAGCGATCGCAGGATGCCTCCCAGACCCAAGCTGGCACCAGTGCCAACTCGGGCTGGTTTGATAGTGCCAGCGGAGTCCCACAATCTGCCATCAGGACCGGGGCTGGTGACTTTTGTTTCAGAGGGAAAGGCCCGTTGTTTATGTTTGGGGGCCATAGGCCGGGTGGCGGCTGGCTCCTGAAAATCCAGCGTCACGCCAGGATGCCTCCCAGACCCAAGCTGGCACCAGTGCCAACTTCGGGCTGGTTTGATAGTGCCAGCAGAGTCCCACAATCTGCCATCAAGGACCGGGGCTGGTGAGTTTTGTTTCAGAGGGGAAAGGCCGTTGTTTATGTTTGGGGGCCCATAGGCCGGGTGGCGGCTGGCTCCTGAAAATCCAGCGATGCGCGGGATGCCTCCCAGACCCAAGCTGGCACCAGTGCCAACTCGGGCTGGTTTGATAGTGCCAGCGAGTCCCACAATCTGCCATCAAGGACCGGGGCTGGTGAGTTTTGTTTCAGAGGGAAAAGCCCGTTGTTTATGTTTGGGGGCCTGTGCCCGGGTGGCGGCTGGCTCCTGAAAATCCCGCGATATGCAGGATGCCTCCCAGACCCAAGCTGGCACCAGTGCCAACTCGGGCTGGTTTGATAGTGCCAGCGGAGTCCCACAATCTGCCATCAGGACGGGGCTGGTGAGTTTTGTTTCAGAGGGAAAGGCCCGTTGTTTATGTTTGGGGGCCATAGGCCCGGGGTGGCGGCTGGCTCCTGAAAATCCAGCGATCATGGGATGCCTCCCAGACCCAAGCTGGCACCAGTGCCAACTTCGGGCTGGTTTGATAGTGCCAACGGAGTCCCACAATCTGCCATCAGGACCGGGGCTGGTGAGTTTTTTTGTTTCAGAGGGAAAGGCCCGTTGTTTATGTTTGGGGGCCATAGGCCCGGAGTGGCGGCTGGCTCCTGAAAATCCGCGATCATGCAGGATGCCTCCCAGACCCAAGCTGGCACCAGTGCCAACTCGGGCTGGTTTGATAGTGCCAACAGGTCCCACAATCTGCCATCAAGGACCGGGGCTGGTGAGTTTTGTTTCAGAGGGAAAGGCCCGTTGTTTATGTTTGGGGGCCATAGGCCCGGAGTGGCGGCTGGCTCCTGAAAATCCAGCGATCGCGGGATGCCTCCCAGACCCAAGCTGGCACCAGTGCCAACTTCGGGCTGGTTTGATAGTGCCAACGGGTCCCACAATCTGCCATCAGGACCGGGGCTGGTGACTTTTGTTTCAGAGGAAAGGCCGTTGTTTATGTTGGGGGGGCCTGGCCCGGGTGGCGGCTGGCTCCTGAAAATCCAGCGATACGCAGGATGCCTCCCAGACCCAAGCTGGCACCAGTGCCAACTCGGGCTGGTTTGATAGTGCCAGCGGAGTCCCACAATCTGCCATCAAGGACCGGGGCTGGTGACTTTTTGTTTCAGAGGGAAAGGCCCGTTGTTTATGTTTGGGGGCCATAGGCCCCGGTGGCGGCTGGCTCCTGAAAATCCAGCGATACGCAGGATGCCTCCCAGACCCAAGCTGGCACCAGTGCCAACTTCGGGCTGGTTTGATAGTGCCAGCGGAGTCCCACAATCTGCCATCAAGGACCGGGGCTGGTGAGTTTTGTTTCAGAGGGAAAGGCCCGTTGTTTATGTTTGGGGGCCATAGGCCGGAGTGGCCGGCTGGCTCCTGAAAATCAGCGATGCAGGATGCCTCCCAGACCCAAGCTGGCACCAGTGCCAACTCGGGCTGGTTTGATAGTGCCAGCGAGGTCCCACAATCTGCCATCAAGGACCGGGGCTGGTGAGTTTTTGTTTCAGAGGGAAAGGCCCGTTGTTTATGTTTGGGGGCCTGGCCGGGGTGGCGGCTGGCTCCTGAAAATCCAGCGATCATGGGATGCCTCCCAGACCCAAGCTGGCACCAGTGCCAACTTCGGGCTGGTTTGATAGTGCCAGCGAGTCCCACAATCTGCCATCAGGACGGGGCTGGTGAGTTTTGTTTCAGAGGGAAAGGGCCGTTGTTTATGTTTGGGGGCCATAGGCCGGAGTGGCGGCTGGCTCCTGAAAATCCAGCGATCGCAGGATGCCTCCCAGACCCAAGCTGGCACCAGTGCCAACTTCGGGCTGGTTTGATAGTGCCAGCGGAGTCCCACAATCTGCCATCAAGGACCGGGGCTGGTGAGTTTTTGTTTCAGAGGAAAGGCCGTTGTTTATGTTTGGGGGCCTAGGCCGGGGTGGCGGCTGGCTCCTGAAAATCCAGCGATCACGGGATGCCTCCCAGACCCAAGCTGGCACCAGTGCCAACTTCGGGCTGGTTTGATAGTGCCAGCGGAGTCCCACAATCTGCCATCAAGGACGGGGCTGGTGAGTTTTTGTTTCAGAGGGAAAGGCCCGTTGTTTATGTTTGGGGGCCATAGGCCCGGGTGGCGGCTGGCTCCTGAAAATCCGCGATCGCATGGGATGCCTCCCAGACCCAAGCTGGCACCAGTGCCAACTTCGGGCTGGTTTGATAGTGCCAGCGGAGTCCCACAATCTGCCATCAGGACCGGGGCTGGTGACTTTTTGTTTCAGAGGGAAAGGCCCGTTGTTTATGTTTGGGGGCCTGGCCCGGGGTGGCGGCTGGCTCCTGAAAATCAGCGATCGCGGGATGCCTCCCAGACCCAAGCTGGCACCAGTGCCAACTTCGGGCTGGTTTGATAGTGCCAGCGGAGTCCCACAATCTGCCATCAGGACCGGGGCTGGTGAGTTTTTGTTTCAGAGGAAAGGCCCGTTGTTTATGTTTGGGGGCCATAGGCCGGGTGGCGGCTGGCTCCTGAAAATCCAGCGATACATGGGATGCCTCCCAGACCCAAGCTGGCACCAGTGCCAACTCGGGCTGGTTTGATAGTGCCAGCGGAGTCCCACAATCTGCCATCAAGGACCGGGGCTGGTGAGTTTTGTTTCAGAGGGAAAGGCCGTTGTTTATGTTTGGGGCCATAGGCCGGGTGGCGGCTGGCTCCTGAAAATCCGCGATCGCAGGATGCCTCCCAGACCCAAGCTGGCACCAGTGCCAACTTCGGGCTGGTTTGATAGTGCCAGCGGAGTCCCACAATCTGCCATCAAGGACGGGGCTGGTGACTTTTGTTTCAGAGGAAAGGCCCGTTGTTTATGTTTGGGGGCCTGTGCCCGGGGTGGCCGGCTGGCTCCTGAAAATCCAGCGATCGCCCAGGATGCCTCCCAGACCCAAGCTGGCACCAGTGCCAACTTCGGGCTGGTTTGATAGTGCCAGCGGAGTCCCACAATCTGCCATCAGGACCGGGGCTGGTGACTTTTGTTTCAGAGGGAAAGGCCCGTTGTTTATGTTTGGGGGCCATAGGCCCGGAGGTGGCGGCTGGCTCCTGAAAATCAGCGATCGCAGGATGCCTCCCAGACCCAAGCTGGCACCAGTGCCAACTTCGGGCTGGTTTGATAGTGCCAGCGAGTCCCACAATCTGCCATCAAGGACCGGGGCTGGTGAGTTTTGTTTCAGAGGGAAAGGCCCGTTGTTTATGTTTGGGGCCATAGGCCGGCGGGTGGCGGCTGGCTCCTGAAAATCCAGCGATCGCGGGATGCCTCCCAGACCCAAGCTGGCACCAGTGCCAACTTCGGGCTGGTTTGATAGTGCCAGCGGAGTCCCACAATCTGCCATCAAGGACCGGGGCTGGTGAGTTTTTGTTTCAGAGGAAAGGCCCGTTGTTTATGTTTGGGGGCCTAGGCCCGGGGGTGGCGGCTGGCTCCTGAAAATCGCGATCATGGGATGCCTCCCAGACCCAAGCTGGCACCAGTGCCAACTTCGGGCTGGTTTGATAGTGCCAGCGGAGTCCCACAATCTGCCATCAGGACCGGGGCTGGTGACTTTTTTGTTTCAGAGGAAAGGCCCGTTGTTTATGTTTGGGGGCCTAGGCCGGAGTGGCGGCTGGCTCCTGAAAATCCAGCGTCTTGGGATGCACTGCAGACCCAAGCTGGCACCGGAGTGCCAGCTCGAGGCTGGTTTGATAGTGCTAACGAGTCCCACAATCTGCCACCAAGGACCGGGGCTGGTGAGTTTTGTTGTTTCAGAGGAAAGGCCCGTTGTTTTATGTTTACGAGGGCCATAGGCCGGAGTGGCAGCTGGCTCCTGAAAATCCAGCGATCGCCCAGGATGCCTCCCAGACCCAAGCTGGCACCAGTGCCAACTCAGGCTAGTTTGATAGATGCCAACGAGTCTAATCTGCCACCAGGACCAGGGCTGGTGAGTTTGTTTCAGAGGGAAAGGCCGTTGTTTATGTTTGGGGGCCTGTGCCCGGAGTGGCGGCTGGCTCCTGAAAATCCAGCGATCGCATGGGATGCCTCCCAGACCCGAGCTGGCACCAGTGCCAACTCGGGCTAGTTTGATGGTAGCGGAGTCCCACAATCTGCCACCAGGACCAGGGGCTGAGGTGAGTTTTGTTGTTTTTAGAGGAAAGGCCCGTTACATGTTTGGGGGCCATAGGCCCGGGGGTGGCGGATGGCTCCTGAAAATCAGCGATGCATGGGATGCCTCCCAGACCCAAGCTGGCACCAGTGCCAACTCGGGCCGTTTGATAGTGCCAGCAGGTCCCACAATCTGCCACCAAGGACCAGGGCTGGTGAGTTTTTGTTTCAGAGGAAAGGCCCGTTGTTTATGTTTGGGGGCCTGTGCGGAGTAGCCCGGCTGGCTCCTGAAAATCCATGATGCATGGGATACTCCCAGACCCAAGCTGGCACCAGTGCCAACTCGGGGCTGGTTTGATAGTGCCAACGGGTCCACAAACTGCCATCAGGACCGGGGGTGAGGTGAGTTTTTTCTGCGGGAAGGCCGTTGTTTATGTTAGGGGCCATAGGCCCAAAGTGCCCGGCTGGCTCCCCGAAAATCCGGCGATACGCGGGATGCCTCCCAGACCCAAGCTGGCACCAGTGCCAACTCGCGTTGGTTTGATAGTGCCAGCGAGGTCCACAATCTGCCACCAGAACTGGGGCTGGTGAGTTTTTTCAGCGGAAAGGCCCGTTGTTGTTTGTTTGAGGCCATAGGCTAAGGTAGCGACTGGCTCCTGAAAATCCCAGCGATCGTGGGATGCCTCCCAGACCCAAGCTGGCACCAAGTGCAAACTTCGGGCTATTTTTGATAGTGCCAACGGGTCCCACAATCTTCCATCAAGGACCGGGGCTGGTGAGTTTGTTTCAGAGGGAAAGGCCCGTTGTTTATATTTGGGGCCATAGCGGGTGGCCCGACTGGCTCCTGAAAATCCAGTGTCGCATCAGGATGCCTCCCGGGGACCCAAGCTGGCACCAGTGCAACTTCGGGCTGGTTTGATAGTACCAACAGGTCCCACAATCTGCCAACAAGGACCGGGGCTGGTGAGTTTTGTTTCAGAGGGAAAAGCCCGTTGTTTTATGTTTGGGGGCCATAGGCCCGTGTGGCGACTGGCTCCTGAGAAAATCCGCAATATACGCGGGATGCCTCCCAGACCCAAGCTGGCACCAGTGCCAACTTCGGGCTGGTTTGATAGTGTGCCTGCGAGGTCCCACAATCTGCCACCAGGAACTGGGGCTGGTGAGGTTTTGTTTTCAGGGAAAGGCCGTTGTTTATGTTTGGGGGCCTGTGCCCGGTGGCGGTTGGCTCCTGAAAATCGCGATCACGCGGGAGGCCTCCCCAGACCCAAGCTGGCACCGGGTGCCAGCTTCGCGTTGGTTTGATAGTGCCAGCGGGTCCCACAATCTGCCACCAAGGACGGGGCTGGTGAGTTTTGTTTCAGAGGGAAAGGCCCGTTGGCCTTGTTTGGGGCCATAGGCCTAGAGGGGCGGCTGGCTCCTGAAAATCCAGCGATATGCAGGATGCCTCCCAGACCCAAGCTGGCACCAGTGCCAACTCGGGCTGGTTTGATAGTGCCAGCGAGTCCCCACAATCTGCATCCAAGAACTGGGGCTGGTGAGTTTTGTTTCAGAGGAAAGGCCCCTTGTTTATGTTTGGGGCCTGTGCCTTTGAGTGGCTGGCTGGCTCTAAAAATCGCGATGCATCAGGATGCTTCCCAGACCCAAGCTGGCACCGGTGCCAACTTCGGGGATATTTTTGATAGTGCCAACAGGTCCCACAATCTGCCACCAAGGACCAGGGCTGGTGAGTTTTGTTTCAGAGGGAAAGGCCCGTTGTTTATGTTTGGGGGCCATAGGCCAGGGTGGCGGCTGGCTCCTGAAATCCGTGTCACATGGGATGCCTCCCAGACCCAAGCTGGCACCAGTGCCAACTCTCGGGCTGGTTTGATAGTGCCAGCAGGTCCCCAATCTGCAAGGACGGGGCTGGTGACTTTTGTTTCAGAGGGGAAAGGCCGTTGTTTTATGTTTTGGGGGCCTGTGCCCGGGTGGCGGCTGGCTCCTGAAAATCGCGCGATACATGGGATGCCTCCCAGACCCAAGCTGGCACACCAGAGCAAACTTCGGGGCTATTTGATAGTGCCAACGGGGTCCCACAATCTGCCATCAGGACGGGGCTGGTGACTTTTGTTTTCCAGAGGAAAGGCCCGTTGTTTATGTTTGAGGGGCCTGTGCGGGTGGCGGCTGGCTCCACAATCCGTGATCGCATGGGATGCCTCCCAGACCCAAGCGCTTCGGAGTGCCAACTCGGCGGGCTTCTTGATAGTGCTGCGGTCCCACAATCTGCCATGAAGGACCTGGGCTGGTCCGGTTTGTTTCAGAGGGGAAGGCCGTTGTTTTATGTTTGGGGGCCACAGGCGGGTAACCGGCTGGCTCCTGAAAATCCCCTGATATGCAGGATGCCTCCCAGACCCAAGCTGGCACCAGTGCCAACTCCGGGCTGGTTTGATAGTGCCAGCGGTGTCCCACAATCTGCCATCTAGGACCGGGGCTGGTCAGTTTTGTTTCAGAGGGAAAGGCCCGTTGTTTATGTTTGGGGCCTGTGCCCGGGTGGCCCGACTGGCTCCTGAAAATCAGCGATGCGCCGGGATGCCTCCCAGACCCAAGCTGGCACCAGTGCCAGCTTCGGGCTATTTTGATGGTACCAGCGATTGTCCCACAATCTGCCATCAGGACGGGGCTGGTGAGTTTTGTTTCAGAGGAAAGGCCTGTTGTTTATATTTGGGGGCCATAGGCCGGAGTAGCGCCCGACTGGCTCCTGAAAATCCAGCGATCGCCAGGATGCCTCCCCAGACCCAAGCTGGCACCAGTGCCAGCGCTTCGGGCTGGTTTGATACTGCCAGCGGATACACCATCTGCCATCAAGGACCGGACCTGGTGACTTTTGTTCAGAGGGAAATGCCGTTGAGCATGTTTGGCCATAGGCCCAGAGTGGCGAACGAGCTCCTGAAAATCGCGATACGCTGGGATGCCTCCCAGACCCTAGCTGGCATCGAGTGCCAGCTTCGGGCTGGTTTGATAGTGCCAGCGGAGTCCCACAATCTGCCACCACCAAGGACGAGGGGCTGGTGACTTTTGTTTCAGAGGAAAGGCCCGTTGTTTGCATATTTGGGGCTGTGCGGAGTGGCCGACTGGCTCCTGAAAATCCGTGTCACGCGGGATGCCTCCCAGACCCAAGCTGGCGCAAAGGTGCCCAGCTTCGGGCTGGTTTGATAGTGCCAGCGAGGTCCACAATCTGCCATGAAGGACCTGGAATGGTCAGTTTTGTTTCAGGAAAGGCCGTTGTTTATGTTTGGGGCCACAGGCCGATTGGCGAGCTGGCTCCTGAAAATCCAGCGATATGCAGGATGCCTCCCAGACTAAGCTGGCACCAGTGCCAACTTCGGGCTGGTTTGATAGTGCCAGCGAGTCCACCATCTGCCATCAGGGGCGGGGCTGGTGAGTTTTTGTTTCAGAGGAAGGCCGTTGTTTATGTTTGGGGCCATAGGCCGGAGGTAACGGTTGGCTCCTGAAATCAGCGATACGCCAGGATGCCTCCCAGACCCAAGCTGGCACCAGTGCCAACTTCGGGCTGGTTTGATAGTATAGCGGTGTCCCACAATCTGCCATCAAGGACGGGGCTGGTCAGTTTTGTTTCAGGGGAAGGCCCGTTGTTTATGTTTGGGGGCCTGTGCCCGGGTGGCCCGGCTGGCTCCTGAAAATCAGCGATATGGGATGCCTCCCAGACCCAAGCTGGCACCAGGGCCAACTCGGGCTGGTTGCTACTTCAATGCAGTCCCACAATCTGCCATCAAGGACCGGGGCTGGTGACTTTTTGTTTCAGAGGGAAAGGCCCGTTGTTTATGTTTGGGGCACTAGGCCGGGTGGCCCGGCTGGCTCCTGAAAATCCAGCGATCGCGGGATGCCTCCCAGACCCAAGCTGGCACCAGGGCCAACTCGGGCTGGTTTTGATGGAGTGCCAACAGGTCCCGCAATCTCCCATCAGGACCGGGGCTGGTGACTTTTGTTTCAGAGGAAAGGCCCTTGTTTACATGTTTGGGGGCCTGTGCCCAGGAGTGGCCCGCGCTGGCTCCTGAAAATCCGCGATCTACGCCAGGATGCCCTCCCAGACCCAAGCTGGCACCGTGCCAACTCGGGCTGATTTTGATAGTGCCAGGAGAGTCCCACAATCTGCCATCAGGACCGGGGCTGGTGAGTTTTGTTTCAGAGGAAAGGCCCGTTGTTTATGTTTGGGGGCCTGGCCGGAGTGGCGGCTGGCTCCTGAAATCCAGCGATGCATGGGATGCCTCCCAGACCCAAGCTGGCACCAGGGGCCAGCTCGGGCTGGTTTGATAGTGCCAATGGAGTCCCACAATCTGCCATCAAAGGACGGGGCTGGTGAGTTTTGTTTCAGAGGAAAAGGCCGTTGTTTATCTTTGGGGCCATAGGCCGGAGGGGCGGCTGGCTCCCTGAAAATCCAGCGATATGCGGGATGCCTCCCAGACCCAAGCTGGCACCAGTGCCAACTCAGGCTGGTTTGATAGTGCCAGCAGGTCCCACAAACTGCCATCAAGGACCGGGGCTGGTGAGTTTTGTTTTCAGAGGAAAGGCCCCTTGTTTATGTTTGGGGGCCTAGGCCCAGAGTGGCTTGACTGGCTCTTGAAAATCAGCGATCACGTAGGATGCCTCCCCAGACCCAAGCTGGCACAAGTGCCAACTCGGGCTATTTTGATAGTGCCAGCGAGGTCCACAATCTGCCATCAAGGACCGGGGCTGGTGAGTTTTGTTTTCAGAGGGAAAGGCCCGTTGTTTATGTTTTGGGGGCCATAGGCGAGGTGGCGGCTGGCTCCTGAAAATCCGTGTCACATGGATGCCTCCCAGACCCAAGCTGGCACCCGTGCCAACTTCGGGCTGGTTTTGATAGTGCAACGGGTCCCACAATCTGCCATCAGGATGGGGCTGGTGACTTTTGTTTTCAGGGAAAGGCCCATTGTTTATGTTTGGGGGCTATAGGCCTGGGTGGCCGGCTGGCTCCTGAAAATCAGCGATCGCCAGGATGCCTCCCAGACAAGCTGGCACCAGTGCCAACTCGGGCTGGTTTGATAGTGCCAACAGGTCCCCACAATCTGCCATCAGGACCCGGGGCTGGTGACTTTTGTTTCAGAGGGAAAGGCCGTTGTTGTTTATGTTTGGGTGCCATAGGCCGGGTGGCGGCTGGCTCTTGAAAATCGCGATAGGCAGGATGCCTCCCCAGACCCAAGCTGGCACCAGTGCCAACTCAGGCTGGTTTGCTACTTCCAATGGAGTCCCACAATCTGCCATCAAGGACCGGGGCTGGTGACTTTTGTTTGAGAGGGAAAGGCCCGTTGTTGTTTTATGTTTGGGGGCCATAGGCCCGGGAGTGGCCGGCTGGCTCCTGAAAATCAGCGATCGCCAGGATGCCTCCCAGACCCAAGCTGGCACCAGGGCAAACTCGGGCTGGTTTGATAGTGCCGTAGCGAGTCCCACAATCTGCCATCAGGACCGGGGCTGGTGACTTTTTGTTTCAGAGGAAAAAGCCCCTTGTTGTGTATGTTTGGGGGCCTGTGCTGAGTGGCAGCTGGGTCCTGAAAATCGCGTCCTTGGGATGCCTCCCAGACCCAAGCTGGCACCAGTGCCAGCTTCGGGCTATTTTGATAGTGCCAGCAGGGGTCCCACAATCTGCCATCCAAGGACCAGGGCTGGTGAGTTTTGTTTCAGAGGGAAAGGCCTGTTGTTTATGTTTGGGGGCCTGTGTGCTTGGCGGCTGGCTCCTGAAAATCCAGCGATATGGGATGCCTCCCAGACCCAAGCTGGCACCAGTGCCAAATCGGGCTGGTTTGATAGTGCCAGCGGTGTCCCCATTCTGCCATCAAGGACCGGGGCTGGTCACTTTTGTTTCAGAGGGAAAGGCCCGTTGTTTATGTTTGGGGGCCATAGGCCGGGTGGCCGGCTGGCTCTTGAAAATCCAGCGATCACATGGGATGCCTCCAACCCAAGCTGGCACCAGGGCCAACTCGGGCTGGTTTGATAGTCTCAATGGGGGTCCCACAATCTGCCATCAGGACCAGGGCTGCTTGACTTTTTGTTTCAGAGGGAAGGCCCATTTGTTTATGTTTGGGGGCCTGTGCCCGGGTGTGACTGGCTCCTGAAAATCAGCGATGCGCCAGGATGCCTCCCAGACCCAAGCTGGCACCAGGGCCAACTGGGCTGGTTTGATAGTGCCAGCAGGTCCCACAATCTGCCATCAGGATGGGGCTGGTGACTTTTGTTTCAGAGGGAAAGGCCCATTGTTTATGTTTGGGGGCCATATAGGCCTGGGTGGCGGGTGGCTCCTGAAAATGGCGTCGCAGGATGCCTCCCAGACCCTAGCTGGCACCAGTGCCAACTCGGGCTGGTTTGATAGTGCCAACGGGTCCCACAATCTGCCACCAGGACCGGGCTGGTGACTTTTGTTTCAGAGGGAAAGTCCGTTGTTGTTTATGTTTGGGGCCATAAGTCCCGGTGTGCAACTGGCTCTTGAAAATCAGCGATCACATGGGATGCCTCCCAGACACAAGCTGCTTCAGTGCAAACTCGGGCTGGTTTGATAGTGCCAACGGAGTCCCACAATCTGCCATCAAGGACCTGGGCTGGTGACTTTTGTTTCAGAGGAAAAGGCCCGTTGTTTTATGTTTGGGGGCTATAGGCCTGGGTGGCAGCTGGCTCCTGAAAATCCAGCGATATGCAGGATGCCTCCCAGACCCAAGCTGGCACCAGGGCCAACTTCGAGGGCTGGTTTGCTACCGCTCAATGGATTGTCCCACAATCTGCCATCGGGACCCGGGGCTGGTCACTTTTGTTTCAGAGGAAAGCCCGTTTGTTTATGTTTGGGGGCCATAGGCCGGTGGCGGCTGGCTCCTGAAAAATCCAGCGATCATCAGGATGCCTCCCAGACCCAAGCTGGCACCAGGGCCAACTCGGGCTATTTTGATAGTGCCAGCGAGTCCCACAATCTGCCATCAAGGACCAGGGCTGGTGAGTTTTTTGTTTCAGAGGAAAAAGCCTGTTGTTGTATGTTTGGGGGTCCTGTAGGCCGAGGTGGCAACTGGCTCCTGAAAAATGGCGATACGCATGGGATGCCTCCCAGACCCAAGCTGGCACCAGGGCCAGCCGAGGGCTGGTTTGATAGTGCCAATGGAGTCCCACCATCTGCCATCAGGATGGGGGCCTGGTGACTTTTGTTTCAGAGAAAAGGCCCGTTGTTTATGTTTTGGGGCCATAGGCCGGAGTGTGAGCTGGCTCCTGAAAATCCAGCGATGCATGGGATGCCTCCCAAGCCTAGCTGGCACCAGTGCCAACTCGGGCTGGTTTGATAGTACCAACGGAGTCCCACAATCTGCCATCAATGACCGGGGCTGGTGACTTTTGTTTCAGAGGGAAGGCCCGTTGTTTGGGTTTGGGGGCCATAGGCCGAATTGCCCGGCTGGCTCACGAAAATCCGTGATGCATGGGATACTCCCAGACCCAAGCGGCACCAGTGCCAACTCAGGCTGGTTTGATGGTGCCAACAGGTCCCACAATCTGCCATGAAGGGACCT
Source organism: Camarhynchus parvulus (assembly GCF_901933205.1). Taxonomy (NCBI): domain Eukaryota; kingdom Metazoa; phylum Chordata; class Aves; order Passeriformes; family Thraupidae; genus Camarhynchus; species Camarhynchus parvulus. Next base: position 12,510 of record NW_022148428.1, read on the forward strand.
GGGCTGGTCAGTTTTGTTTCCAGAGGGAAAGGCCCGTTGTTTTATGTTGGGGGCCACGGAGCTAGTGTGAGCTGGCTCCTGAAAATCAGCGATATGCAGGATGCCTCCCAGACCCAAGCTGGCACCAGTGCCAGCCGGGCTGGTTTGATAGTGCCAGCGAGGTCCCAATCTGCCACAAGGACCAGGGCTGGTGAAGGTTTTTGTTTCAGAGGGAAAGGCCGTTGCATGTTTGGGGGCCACAGGCGGAGTGGCGGCTGGCTCCTGAAAATCAGCGATATGCAGGTTACCTCCCAGACCCAAGCTGGCACCGGTGCCAACTCCCGGGCTGGTTTTGATAGATGCCAACGGTGTGTCCCACAATCTGCCATCAAGGACGGGGCTGGTCAGTTTTGTTCAGAGGAAAGGCCGTTGTTTTATGTTTTGGGGGCCTGTGCGGGTAGCCCGGCTGGCTCACCGAAAATCCGCGCGATATGGGATGCCTCCCAGACCCAAGCTGGCACCGGTGCCAACTCGGTATTTTGATAGTGCCAGCAGGGGTCCCACAATCTGCCATCAAGGACCAGGGCTGCTGAGTTTTGTTTCAGAGGGGAAAGGCCCGTTGTTTATGTTTGGGGGGCCACAGGCCAGGAGTAGCGACTGGCTCCTGAAAATCAGCGATACGCCTGGGATGCCTCCCAGACCCAAGCTGGCACCGAGTGCCAACTCGGGCTGGTTTGATACTGCCAGCGGAGTCCCACAATCTGCCGTCGGGACCGGGCCTGGTGACTTTGTTTCAGAGGAAGAGCCGGTTGTTTATGTTTGGCGGGCCATAGGCTAAGTGGCGGGTGGCTCCTGAAAATCCGATGCAGCGGGATGCCTCCCAGACCCTAGCTGGCATCAGTGCCAACTCGGGCTGGTTTGATACTGCCAGCGGAGTCCCACAATCTGCCACCAGGACGGGGCTGGTGACTTGCGCGTTTCAGAGGCCCGTTGTTTATGTTTGGGGCCTGTGCGGGTAGCGGCTGGCTCCTGAAAATCCAGCGATCGCGGGATGCCTCCCAGACCCAAGCTGGCACCAGTGCCAACTTCGGGCTGGTTTGATAGTGCCAGCGAGGTCCCACAATCTGCCATCAAGGACCGGGGCTGGTGAGTTTTGTTTCAGAGGAAAGGCCCGTTGTTTATGTTTGGGGGCCATAGGCCGGGTGGCGGCTGGCTCCTGAAAATCCAGCGATCGCAGGATGCCTCCCAGACCCAAGCTGGCACCAGTGCCAACTTCGGGCTGGTTTGATAGTGCCAACGGAGTCCCACAATCTGCCATCAGGACCGGGGCTGGTGAGTTTTTGTTTCAGAGGAAAGGCCCGTTGTTTATGTTTTGGGGCCATAGGCCCGGAGTGGCGGCTGGCTCCTGAAAATCCAGCGATCATGGGATGCCTCCCAGACCCAAGCTGGCACCAGTGCCAACTTCGGGCTGGTTTGATAGTGCCAGCGGAGTCCCACAATCTGCCATCAGGACCGGGGCTGGTGAGTTTTGTTTCAGAGGGAAAGGCCCGTTGTTTATGTTTGGGGCCATAGGCCCGGAGTGGCGGCTGGCTCCTGAAAATCAGCGATCACGCAGGATGCCTCCCAGACCCAAGCTGGCACCAGTGCCAACTTCCGGGCTGGTTTGATAGTGCCAGCGGAGTCCCACAATCTGCCATCAAGGACGGGGGCTGGTGAGTTTTGTTTCAGAGGAAAGGCCCGTTGTTTATGTTTGGGGGCCATAGGCGGGTGGCGCGCCCTGGCTCCTGAAAATCCGCGATCACGCGGGATGCCTCCCAGACCCAAGCTGGCACCAGTGCCAACTTCGGGCTGGTTTGATAGTGCCAATGGAGTCCCACAATCTGCCATCAAGGACCGGGGCTGGTGAGTTTTGTTTCAGAGGAAAGGCCCGTTGTTTATGTTTGGGGGCCATAGGCCGGAGTGGCGGCTGGCTCCTGAAAATCCAGCGATACGCGGGATGCCTCCCAGACCCAAGCTGGCACCAGTGCCAACTTCGGGCTGGTTTGATAGTGCCAAGCGAGTCCCACAATCTGCCATCAAGGACCGGGGCTGGTGACTTTTTGTTTCAGAGGAAAGGCCCGTTGTTTATGTTTGGGGGCCATAGGCCCCGGTGGCGGCTGGCTCCTGAAAATCAGCGATCACATGGGATGCCTCCCAGACCCAAGCTGGCACCAGTGCCAACTTCGGGCTGGTTTGATAGTGCCAGCGGAGTCCCACAATCTGCCATCAGGACCGGGGCTGGTGAGTTTTGTTTCAGAGGAAAGGCCGTTGTTTATGTTTGGGGGCCTAGGCCGGTGGCGGCTGGCTCCTGAAAATCCAGCGATCGCAGGATGCCTCCCAGACCCAAGCTGGCACCAGTGCCAACTTCGGGCTGGTTTGATAGTGCCAGCGAGTCCCACAATCTGCCATCAGGACCGGGGCTGGTGACTTTTTGTTTCAGAGGGAAAGGCCCGTTGTTTATGTTTGGGGGCCTAGGTGCCCGGAGTGGCCGGCTGGCTCCTGAAAATCCAGCGATACGCGGGATGCCTCCCAGACCCAAGCTGGCACCAGTGCCAACTTCGGGCTGGTTTGGCCGTCTGCAGTCCACAATCTGCAGAGTGAGAAGGACCTGGGCTGGTCAGTTTTGTTTCAGAGGGAAAGGCCCGTTGTTTGTTTTGGGGCCACAGGCCGGAGGTGGCGGCACAGAAGCCACGAAAATCCCTTATCACGCCGGGGGATGCCTCCCCAGACCCAAGCTGGCACCAGTGCCAAATGGGGCTGGTTTGATGGTGCCAAGCGGGTCCCCGTCTGCCACCAGGACTGGGGCTGGTGAGGTTTTGTTTTCAGGGAAAGGCCCGTTGTTTTATGTTTGGGGGGGCCTAGGCCGGATGGCGACTGGCTCCTGAAAATCCAGCGATAAGGATGCCTCCCAGACCCAAGCTGGCACCAGTGCCAGCTTCCGGGCTGGTTTGATGTTGTATGAGTCCCACAATCTGCCGTCAGGGGCTGGGGCTGGTCAGGTTTTGTTTCAGAGGGGAAGGCCGTTGTTTATGTTTGGGGCCTGTGCCCCAGGTGGCGGCTGGCTCCTGAAAATCCCAGCGTCACGCCAGGATGCCTCCCAGACAAGCTGGCACCAGTGCCAACTTCGGGCTGGTTTGATAGTGCCAACAGGTCCCACAATCTGCCATCGGGGACTAGGGCTGGTGAGTTTTTGTTTCAGAGGAAAGGCCGTTGTTTATGTTTGGGGGCCATAGGCCTGGGGGCGGCTGGCTCCTGAAAATCCCGATCACGGGATGCCTCCCAGACCCAAGCGGCACCAGTGCCAGCTTCGGGGCTGGTTTGATAGTGCCCAACAGATCTAATCACCCATCAAGGACCTGGGGCTGGTGAGAGTTTTTGTTTCAGAGGGAAAGGCCGTTGTTTATGTTTGGGGACCATAGGCCGGAGGGTGGCCTCTGGCTCCCTGAAAATCAGCGTCGCGGGGATGCCTCCCAGACAAGCTGGCACCAGTGCCAACTTGGGCTGGTTTGATAGTGCCAACGGAGTCCCACAATCTGCCATCAGGACCGGGGCTGGTGAGTTTTGTTTCAGAGGGAAAGGCCCGTTGTTTATGTTTGGGGGCCATAGGGCGGTGGCGACTGGCTCCTGAAAATCCGTCACGCCCGGGATGCCTCCCAGACCCAAGCTGGCACCATTGCCAACTTCGGGCTGGTTTGATAGTGCTAAGCGAGTCCCACAATCTGCCATCAAGGACCGGGGCTGGTGAGTTTTGTTTCAGGGGAAAGGCCCGTTGTTTATGTTTGGGGCCATAGGCCCGGGTGGCGGCTGGCTCCGAAAATCAGCGTTACGCGGGATGCCTCCCAGACTAGCTGGCACCAGTGCCAACTTCGGGCTGGTTTGATAGTGCCAACGGAGTCCCACAATCTGCCATCAAGGACCAGGGGCTGGTGAGTTTTGTTTTCAGAGGGAAGGCCCGTTGTTTTATGTTTGGGGGCCATAGGCCGGTGGTGGCGCTGGCTCCTGAAAATCCTGTCGCAGGATGCCTCCCCAGACCCAAGCTGGCACCGGTGCCAGCTCAGGCTGGTTTGATAGTGCCAGTGGTCCCACAATCTGCCATCAAGGACGGGGCTGGTGAGTTTTGTTTCAGAGGAAAAGGCCGTTGTTTATGTTTGGGGGCCCTAGGCCGCGGGTGGCGACTGGCTCCTGAAAATCCAGCGATGCGCGGGATGCCTCCCAGACAAGCTGGCACCAGTGCCAGCTCGGGCTGGTTTGATAGTGCCAGCGAGTCCCACAATCTGCCATCAAGGACCGGGGCTGGTGGTTTTTGTTTCAGGCGGAAAGGCCCGTTGTTTATGTTTGGGGGCCTAGGCCCGGAGTGGCGGCTGGCTCCTGAAAATCATGCGCGGGATGCCTCCCAGACCCAAGCTGGCACCAGTGCCAGCTTCGGGCTGGTTTGATAGTGCCAAGCGGGTCCCACAATCTGCCATCAAGGACACGGGGCTGGTGAGTTTTTGTTTCAGAGGAAAGGCCCGTTGTTTATGTTTGGGGGCCTAGGCCCGGTGTGCCGGCTGGCTCCTGAAAATCAGTCACTGGGGATGCCTCCCAGACCCAAGCTGGCACCAGTGCCAACTCGGGCTGGTTTGATAGTGCCAGCAGGTCCCACAATCTGCCATCAGGACTGGGGCTGGTGAGTTTTTGTTTCAGAGGAAAGGCCCGTTGTTTATGTTTGGGGGCCATAGGCCTAAGTGGCGGCTGGCTCCTGAAAATCGCGTCATGCAGGATGCCTCCCAGACCCAAGCTGGCACCAGTGCCAACTTCGGGCTGGTTTGATAGTGCTAGCGAGGTCCCACAATCTGCCATCAAGGACGGGGCTGGTGAGTTTTGTTTCAGAGGGAAAGGCCGTTGTTTTTATTTGGGGGCCATAGGCCGGATGTGGCGGCTGGCTCCTGAAAATCCCGCGATATGCAGGATGCCTCCCAGACCCAAGCTGGCACCAGTGCCAACTCGGGGCTGGTTTGATAAAGTGCCAGCGAGTCCCACAATCTGCCATCAAGGACCGGGGCTGGTGACTTTTTGTTTCAGAGGGGAAAGACCCCGTTGTTTATGTTTGAGGCCATAGGCCCGAGTGGCGGCTGGCTCCTGAAAATCCAGCGATGCGCGGGATGCCTCCCAGACCCAAGCTGGCACCAGTGCCAGCTTCGGGGCTGGTTTGATAGTGCCAACGGGTCCCACAATCTGCCATCAAGGACCGGGGCTGGTGACTTTTTGTTTCAGAGGGAAAGGCCGTTGTTTATGTTTGTTGGGGCCATAGGCCGGGTGGCCGGCTGGCTGCGAAAATCCGCGATGCGCTGGGGATGCCTCCCAGACCCAAGCTGGCACCAGTGCCAACTCGGGCTGGTTTGATAGTGCCAGCGCAGTCCCACAATCTGCCATCCAGGACCCTGGGCTGGTCTTTTTGTTTCAGAGGAAAGGCCGTTGTTGTTTATGTTTGGGGGCCATAGGCCGGTGGTAACCGGCTGGCTCCTGAAAATCCAGCATCACGCGGGATGCCTCCCAGACCCAAGCTGGCACCAGTGCCAACTTCGGGCTGGTTTGATAGTGCCAACAGAGTCCCACAATCTGCCATCAAGGACCGGGGCTGGTGAGTTTTGTTTCAGAGGAAAGGCCCGTTGTTTATGTTTGGGGGCCATGCCGGGTGGCGGCTGGCTCCTGAAAATCCGCGTCATGCAGGATGCCTCCCAGACCCAAGCTGGCACCAGTGCCAACTCGGGCTGGTTTGATAGTGCCAACGGGTCCCACAATCTGCCATCAAGGACGGGGCTGGTGAGTTTTGTTTCAGAGGAAGGCCCGTTGTTTTATGTTTGGGGGCCATAGGCCGAGGGGTGATGGCTGGCTGGCTCCTGAAAATCCAGCGTCGCATGGGATGCCTCCCAGACCCAAGCTGGCACCAGTGCCAACTTCGGGCTGGTTTGATAGTGCCAACAGAGTCCCACAATCTGCCATCAGGACCGGGGCTGGTGAGTTTTGTTTCAGAGGAAAGGCCCGTTGTTTATGTTTGGGGGCCTGGCGGGTGGCGACTGGCTCCTGAAAATCCAGCGATCGCGGGGATGCCTCCCAGACCCAAGCTGGCACCAGTGCCAACTCGGGCTGGTTTTTGATAGTGCCAACGGAGTCCCACAATCTGCCATCAGGACCGGGGCTGGTGAGTTTTGTTTCAGAGGGAAAGGCCGTTGTTTATGTTTGGGGGCCATAGGCCGGAGGTGGCGGCTGGCTCCTGAAAATCCAGCGATACATGGGATGCCTCCCAGACCCAAGCTGGCACCAGTGCCAGCTTCGGGCTGGTTTGATGGGTGCCAAGCGGGTCCCACAATCTGCCATCAAGGACCGGGGCTGGTGAGTTTTTGTTTCAGAGGAAAGGCCCGTTGTTTATGTTTGGGGCCTGTAGGCCCGGTGGCGGCTGGCTCCTGAAAATCCCAGCGTCGCGGGATGCCTCCCAGACCCAAGCTGGCACCAGTGCCAACTCGGGCTGGTTTGATAGTGCCAACGGAGTCCCACAATCTGCCATCAAGGACGGGGCTGGTGACTTTTTGTTTCAGAGGGAAAGGCCCGTTGTTTATGTTTGGGGGCCTGTGCCCGGAGTGGCCGACTGGCTCCTGAAAATCCGCGATACATGGGATGCCTCCCAGACCCAAGCTGGCACCAGTGCCAACTTCGGGCTGGTTTGATAGTGCCAGCCAGGTCCCACAATCTGCCATCAGGGACCGGGGCTGGTGAGTTTTTGTTTCAGAGGGAAAGGCCCGTTGTTTATGTTTGGGGGCCATAGGCCCGAGTGGGCGGCTGGCTCCTGAAAATCCGCGTCATGCAGGATGCCTCCCAGACCCAAGCTGGCACCAGTGCCAGCTTCGGGCTGGTTTGATAGGTGCCAGCGGTGTCCCACAATCTGCCATCAAGGACGGGGCTGGTGAGTTTTTTGTTTCAGAGGGAAAGGCCCGTTGTTTATGTTTGGGGGGCCATAGGCCCCGGAGGTGGCGGCTGGCTCCTGAAAATCCAGCGATCGCGGGATGCCTCCCAGACCCAAGCTGGCACCAGTGCCAACTCGGGCTGGTTTGATAGTGCCAACGGAGTCCCACAATCTGCCATCAAGGACCGGGGGCTGGTGACTTTTGTTTCAGAGGGAAAGGCCCGTTGTTTATGTTTGGGGGCCATAGGCCGGGGGCCCGGCTGGCTCCTGAAAATCCAGCGATATGCATGGGATGCCTCCCAGACCCAAGCTGGCACCAGTGCCAACTTCGGGCTGGTTTGATAGTGCCAATGAGTCCCACAATCTGCCATCAGGACCGGGGCTGGTGAGTTTTGTTTCAGAGGAAAGGCCGTTGTTTATGTTTGGGGGCCATAGGCCGGAGTGGCGGCTGGCTCCTGAAAATCAGCGATCGCGGGGATGCCTCCCAGACCCAAGCTGGCACCAGTGCCAACTTCGGGCTGGTTTGATAGTGCCAGCGGAGTCCCACAATCTGCCATCAAGGACCGGGGCTGGTGACTTTTGTTTCAGAGGGAAAGGCCGTTGTTTATGTTTGGGGGCCATAGGCCGGTGGGCGGCTGGCTCCTGAAAATCCGCGATCACAGCAGGATGCCTCCCAGACCCAAGCTGGCACCAGTGCCAGCTTCGGGGCTGGTTTGATAATGCCAGGGAGTCCCCAATCTGCCATTAAGGACCTGGGCTGGTGTTTTGTTTCAGAGGGAAAGGCCCGTTGTTTTGTTTGGGGGCCATAGGGCCGGAGTGGCGGCTGGCTCCTGAAAATCCAGCGATCGCAGGATGCCTCCCAGACCCAAGCTGGCACCAGTGCCAACTTCGGGCTGGTTTGATAGTGCCAGCAGTCCCACAATCTGCCATCAAGGACCGGGGCTGGTGAGTTTTTGTTTCAGAGGGAAAGGCCGTTGTTTTATGTTTGGGGCCATAGGCGGGGTGGCGCCGGCTGGCTCCTGAAAATCAGCGTCACGCGGGATGCCTCCCAGACCCAAGCTGGCACCAGTGCCAACTTCGGGCTGGTTTGATAGTGCCAGCGAGGTCCCACAATCTGCCATCAGGACGGGGCTGGTCAGTTTTGTTTCAGAGGGAAAGGCCGTTGTTTTATGTTTGGGGGGCCATAGGCCGGAGGTGGCTGGCTCCTGAAAATCAGCGATCACGCGGGATGCCTCAGACCCAAGCTGGCCCCCTGTGCCAACTCGGGCTGGTTTGATACAAACGAGTCCCACAATCTGCCATCAGGACGGGGCTGGTGAGTTTTGTTTCAGAGGGAAAGGCCGTTGTTTATGTTTGGGGGCCTGTAGGCCGGGCGCCTACTGGCTCCTGAAAATCGGCGATCGCGGGATGCCTCCCCAGACCCAAGCTGGCACCAGTGCCAACTCGGGCTGGTTTGATAGTGCCAACAGGTCCCACAATCTGCCATCAAGGACCGGGGCTGGTGAGATTTTTGTTTTCAGAGGAAAGGCCCGTTGTTTATGTTTGGGGGCCATAGGCCCGTGGTGGCGACTGGCTCCTGAAAATCGCGATCGCGGGATGCCTCCCAGACCAAGCTGGCACCAGTGCCAGCTTCGGGGCTGGTTTGATAGTGCCAACAGGTCCCACAATCTGCCATCAGGACCGGGGCTGGTGACTTTTGTTTCAGAGGAAAGGCCCGTTGTTTTATGTTTGGGGGCCATAGGCCCGGAGTGTACGGCTGGCTCCTGAAAATCGCGATCGCCCAGGATGCCTGCAGACCCAAGCTGGCACCAGTGCCAGCTTCAGGGGCTTTTGATAGTGCCAGCGAGGTCCCACAATCTGCCATCAGGACCGGGGCTGGTGAGTTTTGTTTCAGAGGAGAGGCCCGTTGTTTATGTTTTGGGGGCCATAGGCCGGGTGGCGGCTGGCTCCTGAAAATCCGATGCGCGGGATGCCTCCCAGACCCAAGCTGGCACCAGTGCCAACTCGGGCTGGGTTTGATAGTGCCAGCAGGTCCCACAATCTGCCATCAGGACGGGGCTGGTGAGTTTTTGTTTCAGAGGAAAGGCCGTTGTTTATGTTTGGGGGCCATAGGCGGTGTGGCGGCTGGCTCCTGAAAATGGCGTACGCCGCGGGAGTGCCTCCCAGACAAGCTGGCACCGGTGCCGCTCGGGCTGGTTTGATAGTGCCAACGAGTCCCACAATCTGCCATCAAGGACCGGGGCTTGTGACTTTGTTTTCAGAGGGAAAGCCCGTTGTTTTTGTTTGGGGGCCATAGGCCCGTAGTGGCGGCTGGCTCCTGCCGAAAATCGCGTCACAGGATGCCTCCCAGACCCAAGCTGGCACCAGTACCAACTCGGGCTGGTTTGATATGCCAACGGCGAGGTCCACAGTCTCTGCCATCAGGACCGGGCTGGTGACTTTTTGTTTCAGGGGAAGGCCCGTTGTTTTGTTTGGGGGCCATAGGCCCGGTGGCCCGACTCCCTGAAAATCGGCGATACGCAGGATGCCTCCCAGACCCAAGCTGGCCCCAGTGCCAGGTTCGGGGCTGGGATGGTTTGTAGTCCCACAATCTGCCATCAAGGACGGGGCTGGTGACTTTTGTTTCAGAGGGAAAGGCCCGTTGTTTATGTTTTGGCCATAGGCCGGCGGCGGCTGAAACTGGCTGCAGAAAAATCGGCGTCATCGGGATGCCTCCCAGACCAAACTGGCCCCAGTGCCAACTCGGGGCTGTTTTGATGAATACCAGACCCTGAAATCTTCGTAAAGGACCGGGGCTGGTGACTTTTGTTTCAGAGGGAAAGGCGGTGTTTATGTTTAGGGACCATAGGCCGGGTGGCGGCTGGCTCCTGAAAATCGCGATCCTTGGGATGCCTCTCCCAGACTAAGCTGCCCCCAGTGCCAGCTTCGGGGCTGGTTTGATAGTGCCAACGGAGTCCCACAATCTGCCATCAGAGAAAGGCCCGTTGTTTTTGTTTAGGGACCATAGGCTTCGGGTGGCCGGCTGGCTCTGAAAATCCAGCGTCTCGCCTTGGGATGCCTCCCAGACCCAAAGCTGGCACCAGTGCCAACTTCGGGCTGGTTTGATAGTGCCAGCGAGGTCCCCAATCTGCCATCAGGACGGGGCTGGTCAGTTT